>NC_050584.1:2540000-2645000 GCF_013368585.1 Megalops cyprinoides
AAAGAGAGAGTGATGCAGGAAACCCTCTCCCTCTCCCTCTCCCTCTCCCCCTCTCTCTCTCTCTCTCTCTCTCTCCCTCTCCCTCTTTCTGTCTCTCCCTCTCTCAGAGGCCGTCTCCTCTCTCACTCTCCCTGTCTGTTCAAATCCATTTCAGTCAGATGGCTTTCAGCGGCATCTCATGATCATATTTACAGCAAACATTAAGAGGTGAGTTCAATATACAAGCATGAAGAACCATCCCTCCTTCGTTCGCCTCTCTCTCCTTCTTCCCTTCTCCCTCCTTGTCCCTCTCTCAGTTTTCAGTTTAACCAACTATAACAACAATGACAGTAATATTAACATCAATATCAAGGAGTGTAATAATGGCAGCAATAATCTGAGTACACTGTATACAGATCTCCCTATCTCTGTTGTGGGTTTGTTTGTGCAGAAACACAAGCACGTACATCAACACATACAGACACACATGGGCATATATTACATTACATTACTTGCATTTAGCACACACTCTTACCCAGAGCGACCTCCAGCTCAAGAGAATGGAAGTACATCTAATCAAGTTGAATGAACTACAGTGTCAAACCAAGCTAACAGCACTCCCCAACCAGTGAGTGTGAGCATAGCATTATTCAAGCCCTACCACAATTTAACTTGTGCAACCTGACTAGCCAACAGAAGTCAAGTATGCTAGAACACAGAATCCAAAACGCATCTCAATACTACACGTAAAATAAACATCAATCCTAGAGGTAGCAGGTGTTAGGGAGTGGGGATTGAGGGGGAACCAAGATGTAGTCTAAAGAGGTGGGTCTTCAGTCTCCAACAGAACATAGCCATGGATTCCACTGTCCAAACCTCCATGGAGACGTATGAACACATATGGACACATATGAGCACATTAGCGCTCGTTCAGATGCTTGTAGACACATACGGGTGCAGTCTTTTCTTTGGGGAGGTGTCCTGTGAAGGGTGATTGAACTCTGGGGAGCTCAATCAATGATGAGAGCTGCCTGCAGTGTGTTTGGGGGAGGGCTCTTGTCCCCCTCCTTTACTGAGGAACACCGCCTGAGGCTCTGTGCTCCAGCGCCTGTTTTCCATTTAAAGAGAAAATTCTCAGTCAATCTTTATCTCAGTTTGATTGTTTTCTATTTGTTCTGCAGACAACCTGCTCAGACTGACCTACACTGTGTATATTTTATATGCCAGCATTTCAGAGCTGATTATTTTTAATACCCAAGGGCATGGTGGCAGCATTACATCTGCGATCAGTACTCATCACCGTTAGACAGGTCGCATGTGAGAAACTCTTCTTCAGAGTGATGAGGTCACAAACCAGTGATGGATACTGGGTAGTGTAGTCTCTTATGCCATCATCCAAGGCCTCTGTCACCACCTCACTGAGCAACTGGTACACCTGCACAGAGGTGACAGAGCAATGTGTCTGATCTATATCATTACATACAGGCACAGGTAACAACATGTAATCCATTTAGTACTACCTTTAAACAGGTAAGACCACAAATAAACCAAACACCAATGATCATTATATTACATTATTGTCATTTAGCAGATGCTCTTGTACAGATTAAATTACATAGGTTACAAGTTTACATGTTATTCATTTACCCAGGTGGATATTTACTGAGGCAGTTGTGGGTTAGGTACCTTGCCCAAGGGTACACCAGCATTAGCCCAGAAGGGAACTGAACTGGCAACCTTTTGGTGACAAGGCCTGCTCCTTACCACTATGCTACACTGCCGTCTGTAGCTTTAAATATGGGAAATGCGACACAGAAACTATACTCCTATGCCCTTAATGACAGGCAGTCCTACAGGATACAGGATGTGGAAACATGCTGAGAGAGAAAATACACAGACTGTGTAACAGAAACACCTACAGATTTGGAGTAGTGAGGGATTTTTGGGATACTCTCTGTCCCTCTCTGCTGTTGAGTGTCTTTTCTGCAGGATAAAGAAAGAGATCTGATTAATGCCCAGCACAGCACACCTCTCCTGCAGGCAGAGTCAGGGTGAAGTCCAGGTGGAGTCAGGACAGAGTCAGGGTGGAGTTGGGGCAGAGTTAGGGCAGGGTCTGGGTGGAGTTTGGGTGGGGCCAGAGGAGCCAAGGCCTGTTGCCAGGCAGCTGATGAGGATCAGGGGAGCAAGGACACCACCAAAAAGTTACCCCTACTCACAGGCTATGGGGTGCTATGTCCTTCTATCTGGGTGGGTGACGTCTGCGCACAACGTGTGCATGCGTGTATCTCTCTAGCAAATCACTGGATTATGAACCATTTCTTGAACCCACCTGCTGGGTGAGGCAGAAAGCCATGAGCTCTTTTTCAAGAGTATCCTCTCAAGCTTAGTTCAGTTCTGTCCTCTTAAATAGATAAAACATTCAGAGCAAATTCTGCCTTATCTTTGATAGCCACTGGGGAACCAAAGCTACATGTTCCACTTTCTCTCCTCTCTGAGTTTCATTTTTCTTCTTCAGGGGACTTCATAAGAGATCTTACTAAATACAGGTGAGGTGTTCTGTTACAACACCTTTCTGCCTCACCTCAAGCTGCAGGTGACTCCATGTGTGCTGTTAAAGTTTCAGTGATAAGCCTCAGTAAGTGTGCACTGTGCACAGTGTGTGTACGAGGAATGTATTAGCTATGCCTGTGTGTGTGTATGAGGAGTGTATTAGGTATGTGTGTGTGTGTTTGTGTCTGTGTGTGTGAATGAGGAGTGTATTAGATGTATGTGTGTGTGTATGAGGTGTATGAGGAGTGTATTAGGTGTGTGTGTGTGTGTGCATGAGGAGTATATTAGGCGTGTGTGTGTGTGTGTATGAGGAATGTATTAGGTGTGTGTGTATGAGCAGTGTATTAGGTGTGTGTGTGTGTGTGTGTGTGTTTGTGTACAATGAGTGTATTAGGTGTGTGTGTATGAGGAGTATATTAGGTGTGTGTGTGTATATATGAGGAGTGCATTAGGTGTGTGTGTGTTTGCGGGTGTGTATGAGGAGTATATTAGGTGTGTGTGTGTGTGCATGAGGAATGTATTAGGTGTGTGTGTGTGTGTGAGGAGTGTATTAGGTGTGTGTTAGGTGTGTGTGTTTGAGGAGTGCATTAGGTGTGTGGGTGTGTGTGTATGCGGAGTGTATTAGGTGTTTGTGTGTATTGCAGTCACTGACCTCTGCTGCAGGTGTTTATAGCTGTGTTCCAGGATGTCCTCAGCTGTGTGTATGTGTGTGTGTGTGTGTGTGTGTGTGTGTTACCTTAGCAGCTCAGACTCTGGTGTAGCACATGCCAGATAACCCTCCGGTCTCTTCCTCCGCACCTCAGCCACCTTGGCGTCTGTGAGTGTCCAAACCTCCAAGCACACAACGCCAAACACACATCTCAGCACACACTGTGAGGCTTCCCTCAAACCTTCCCAACAAAAGGTCTGTAAAATGGGACTAAAATGACTTACCTTCTCTGCCATCGTAAGGAAATGTATCCCAGTGGTACTAATTCTGTCTCTGAGGTACTAATTACACCAACATAAATGTTTCCTTCATGGTCTTTCCCCCGACACAGCTGTGTTTGCTCTTCGATCTCCAGGGAAGCTTCTTTAGAATGTCTGTTGCCATGTTACTGTGCCACACCTGTGACTCCAGTACACAGCCACAACAGGAAGCTATGTAAGAGGCAGAGCCTCTAACTGCTGAGCCTGACTGTGTGAAGTCCCTCTCCTTAAACATGGCTGTATTTCCTGTGCAGATGAAAATGGACTTCCTGTTCCTCTCACTGCCAGTGATTAAGGCAGATTAAGGGTTCTGGACCCAGGACGGGTCATTTACGGGTCAAGGCTGGGGGATGAAACCTGATCCAGCAGACACGTCTTCCCTCTCCATTCTTCATGCATAATTCTCTCCATCGTTCCACAGAAGCTGTGTACAGTTATCTTCCACAGCATACCGGGAGGAAAAAATATCTTTCTTTCCACAAAACTGGAACCAGACTGTCTCATTATACCCCTTTCCTTCTGTAGAGCAGGAACCAGCCTGGCTCATTCTACTCCTTTCCCACTGTAGAGTGGAACCAGACTGTCTCATTATACCCCTTTCCTTCTGTAGAGCAGGAACCAGCCTGGCTCATTCTACTCCTTTCCCACTGTAGAGCTGGAGCCATGCTGGCTCATTATACCCCTTTCCCACTGTGGGGTGGGAGTGTAGCATAGTAATTAAGGAGCCAGAACTATAACTGAAAGGTTGCCGGTTCAATTTCCCACTGGGGCGCTGCTGCTGTACCCTCGAGCAACCCACAACTGCCTCAGTAAATATCCAGCTGTATAAATGGATAACATTGTAAAAAAAAAAACTGTAACCTATGCAAGTCCCTCTGGATAAGAGTGTCTGCTAAATGCCAATAATGCAATGTAATGGAGCCAGTCTGGCTCATTGTACCCCTTTCTCACTCCAGAACTGGAACCAGGCTGGCTAGCTGCAATGCTCCAGAAATCAGTAGCTGATCTGATCTTTTTCAAAAAAGGAAAGAAACAAAGGATTTTTAAAACCATTTACGGTTGATGGCCTTGGATTTCTCTTTACTTACGTGAGTGATATTTTGCCTGATTTACATATGACTCACTTCTACAGTCGGATGTTGGATAACTGAAGCGGTCCAGGTCGAGTGGTTTGATTGCACTTGGTCGTTCGAAGTTCTGTTAAATGACTCAGTGGAAATGACCATCACGGCAACAACAGCAGTGCACTTGAACCTGCAACCCCATGAAGAAGTGCAGCTCTCTAACCAGCAGGCTATGTCTCTCTGTCAAAGAGCCCCCTGGACAGATGGCATGAGATTGGTCCAATGTCACGGTTCAGCCAGACACATCCAGACAACACAAACACACATCAGTTCAGTCTCCTCCATTCAGCCTCTTCATCGTTGTCAGGGAAACCATCAGCGCCACCCCCACCCCCCCATCCCGTCACCACAGATACCATCTGTACATTCAGTTCCCCATCACCGCAGAAACAGACCGTCCAAGTGAATGCTGCGCACCTCACAATGACGTCATCAACAGGAAGTGATGAAAGCAACACCTCAGCGTCCTCAATAAATGACTCGAGTGCAGAAACGTGGAAAAAAACGCAGCAGGAAGCAGATGTGGTTTGATAAAGTCTTTATTGAGGACAGGAAAAAAAGTTAATTTTCTCACGACTCAATCATTCTTACACAGTTAAAGCATTTCGCTCTCCTCTAGTAAAGTGCACTTTCAGGTAACACACCGCTACACCTGGACTCACTCTCTATCCTACCACCAACAGTGAGGGATTCCTAAAGGCCAATGCCCATAAGCGGGGGGGGGGTCACACAGTGTAACACTTACACAGCACAGCAACGGATGGGTGTGTCTCAAGGGGAGGGGCTGTGGGCACCATCTGTCCGGTCATTCCACTGACTGGATGGTGCCCACTGTCTCAAACCTTTGACCTTACAAAATGTTCAGTGTTGACCATTCTGAGCTGAATATCTGGTCAGGAAATGACCAGAGAGATGACAACCGAGACAACAGATGTAATCTCTCTCTAATTAACTTCTCATCCCACAGATCCCTACCGTTTACATACTGAAGACAGAACATGAGGATATCCATTTTGGGTAGTGCAACGAGCAATACAAAATTATTACATTAAATATGCATATGCATAATATGCATCATTTGATGATTACCAGACAGATTAAGATGGCTATTGCTGCTTTTGAAAGACAGCTTCAACATCAAAGGATTCGAATTACACATGTTGGCTGGGGCACTTTGAAAGTGTTTATTTCTCTCCTGCTTAAATTTGCTCAGTAATTCGTCAGCAGAACCATTTTTCCCCACAGTATAAGAGACAGACGGGAGTGCTGTCCTTTCATGGGGGACACACCAGTGACTTCCACGGAGAGAGCACTCCAACCTTACATCCACTCCACAAACACAAACAACTTTAGTGTTTTTAGTTCTTGGTTTTAAAAAATATATGTTTTTGAGCAGTGTCATTTCTATATACATATTTTTAAATATTTTCCACACATAAAATAGTTTTTGTTTTGAAAGCGTTTGGCACGTTTCTGTCTTTCACTTTTTTGTGGTGGTCTCACCACACACAGCTGTCCAGCATCCCATAGTATGATGGAGGGGGGTTTGAGGGACGAATCACTGATAATAGGGTATTATCCTACAGGTAAAAAATGTACAATACAGACTCACACACACACGCACACGCACACGCACACACGCACACACGCATACACACACACAAAGACGCACGCTCACATAAACACATACAAACAAACCAATCAACACAAAGCTATGTTTCAGTCTCTGTGCAGAACGCACAGCCTGTGTTTTGAGGACATGCATTTACAACTCAGAACTCTGGGGCACCACCCTCCCTGCCTCCACCCTTCCAGCAGAATGCCACATAACCTCACAGCCGATGCACTTACTGTAGACCCGTCTAGCAGTAACAAAGCCAGGTTGACCTTTCACCTTGATGTCACTGGGTCACCATCTTTAGAGGCTCAATCGAACCGCTAACCTACTTCCAGCTCTGTGCACTGACTCTCTCGGTAACTGTTTGAGCCATTTGCTTTTCCACATTATCCTTCTCCGCCATCTTCAGGCAGGATAAGATATAAATAACCCCCATAAAAACAATCGAGAAAAGTTATCAAATTATTATAAGACAGCCATAATATGTATGTGAGGTGAGCCACAAGGTGGTGTCAAGCTATGCGTTATCTGAGTTACAGCAAACTGTAATCTACAAAGGCAATGGAAAAACATTTCCTACATGTACATCTGAAAACGTGGTTTTCTTCTCCACATTAATGCTGGGATAGGGAAGACTGGTAGGCTTCAAATGTTGTTGTGATCAACTAAGAGTGACTGCCATCTCAAGTGGGTGTAGTTTGTTTGCTCAGGGGGTGTAGTTTGTTATCTTAGAGAGGTGTGGTTTCTTAACTCATATCGGTCTGTGGTATAGAAACCTATATGGGTGTGGTCTGTCTGCTCAGGTGGGTGGTCCACCCCTTACACACCTGGCTGGAAAGAGCCTTTGACAGACCTGTGATAGACACACCAGAACAAACACTACGCTGGTATGCCAGTATTTTATGCCGTCTCGTTTGTTTGTGTTTAAGAACAGGACAGGAAGAAGAGACTCAAAGGTCAGAGGCTATGACACAGACACCCTTATGAGGATCCAAACATATAATAATATAAACTATCCATTATTATTCATCTAACTAATGATGTCTTTCAATAGGAAATAAAAATAATTATATGAATCTTTCCTGTGGGGCAGGTACTTGCTGCACTGACCTTCAGCCAAATACTGAGCCTGTGGTAGTCTGTCCCATGTAAGCCAGCAGGCACTGAGGACGCACTCCAGAGAGAGGCAGTAGTGAGTCAGCGCATCACCTACCAAACTGCGTCAACAACGCCTGACTGACGAGGACCTGATGTCATGGTGGAGACCTTGCAGAAGCACACAGAGACACGCCCGTCATGTGAAAACATCGCTGAAAAACGAGGTCATTTCCATTCCTGACAGCAACCGACAGCCCCTGCTCTCAGAGAACCCCGCTTCCACTCAGGGTGCACACAAGAAGTGACATTTCAGAACACAGGAAGTGATATCTGTCTCTACATACAGGAAGTGAAATCTCAGGGCACAGGAAGCTATCCGTCAACATAAGCATATGTGTGAAGCACATTTTCTCTGCTGTTTTTGTTGTTTTTATGATGCAGGCAGTCAACAAGGGTTTGGCAAAAGAAGGGAGAACACACCTACTCCCCTCTCCTCCCCCCTGCCATGGTGATGCAGAAAGACAGGTGCTCATCAGCCAAGTCACTCAACAACCTTCAACTGAACCTTTAACCCCTGCAAGAGGAAGCTGAGCCGCTGCTCTCCGAGAGCAGGGGACACCACTGCATTGCCGTCGTCTGGGAGACGAGCCTCTGTGTCTCGAGATGCGGTGCATTGCTGTCTCACGCCTCTGATGAGGCAGAGAAATGTGTGACGCGGTTATTCTTATGTTATGGTAGACCTGAACCCCATCTCTTTCCACCAGACCTGGATAGAACAGCTTAATCTGCAGTGTGTTTACGCAAGCTGGCAGGAAGTGATGTAATCACTCTGTCAGCTAACAGGTGAGGCTGTGCATGTCTCGCCTTGTTAAACCCAGCTGCTGGCAGGGGTCATCCCCAGCTCAGGCTGCAGAGGCACAGCCCTTGCTATAAGCAGCGGAGAGGACGGAGGAGGGAAAGGAAAAGAAACGCTACGGACCTCCTCCATCCCATAATGCACTGCGGTGCCCACAGCAGGGTGCGCATGTTTAGCTGAGCTAGCATGGGGTTCAGAGTTCTAAGACAATGACCAGAGCCCCCCACCATGCAAAGAGACAGACAGAGGGCAGGATTCAGGACATCCACCATTGTAACCATTGTAACCATTGTAACCAGTATAACCACTGCATCCAGCACAAACACTGTAGCAAACATAACCACTATATCTAGTATAACCACTACAGCCAGCATAACCACTATATCTAGAATACCCAACGTATCCTGTACAGCAGAGCTTTGGCCAAACCACATGAGAAAGTACCTCCGAGTTCGAAGCAAACACCACCTCAGGCTGACATCAGAACAACTGAGATAAATATTAACGTTTCCTCACACATGCAACAGAAGACAAGAATAATCCTGCCTCCAGGCCGGGGCAGGCCTGAAGAAGGAGCCCCTCCCAGCCCCATCTTCCTGCAGAGAGGACAGAATCTGCACTCACACGAAGAAAACATACCAGACTGTTTAGTGAAAAGCCGAGCGGCTGAAATCTGCCAGGTTCTGGAATCTCCGGGGTTGTTTGGACCAGGCTGGTTGTTTTTTTTGTTTTGTCATTGTTATAAAGTGCCTTCCAGCTGCAGGTGGCCCTGGATTGAAAGCAGTTTGATGGAGAGCAATCCCAGCATGCCGTGTGGGGCAGCGTCTGGGAGAGAGGCTTCTTCATTGGCCTGACAGTTGACGTATGTCTGTGGGCAGGTCTGGGGGAGTTGTTGGCACATGACTCAGGGGGGTCCTGAGACAGAGAGGTGGGGGGAGAAGGGCAGGGCGGGGTCGAGGTAGCCACCGGGAGGGGGGGGCGTGTAGTGCTGGCTGCTGGCTCTTGCTCCTCCTCTCTGTCAATCCCTGGACTGGTAGAACAGGATGTACCCCGACTCTGAGTTTTTGGAAATGTCAGAGGTCAGACCGTAGAACTCCTCGATGGCCTGAGCGTCAATTTTCTGCGGAGACAGAGAGTGAGGAAAAACTGTGAGGAGGCCGTGGGTGAACTGGAGGGGGTGATGGGGCACAGGGGTATGTTCACTGACCTCCACGATGTCATCGTCAAACAGCAGCCAGAAGCCGTGACTCTTTACGATAGTGATGTAATGGCCTCGGTTCGGTCCGCTGTCCACAAACAGAAAAAACAGCAAATTTACCTCCGACACCTTCACCCACCACAGCGCCCAGAACCGGGTAACCCCTAAAACCTAACTGTAACCCTAACCCACCACAACGCCCAGATCCAGGCGACCCCAAAAACCACTGCATCCACCACACGAGGGACAGGATCTACAGACTCAAGATATATTACACCCCGAACATGTTTACAGAAATATCTTGCAGCAGTAGAAGTGGAATTCTGTAAGAAATTTGGCATTCTGTGATGAGCAGGAGTTTTCCAGGTCCTACCAGCTCTGAAATTAGCGCTTACATTAATGTTATGTAACAGGACTTCAGCTGTATTTATTGCTCTCAAATAAATCACTGAAAAACAATTCATATAAAAATAATATAAAGTGAAACACTGCAAAGAGAGGTTTGTACTATGTTTGCGGAAAAATGGCTTAGATCAACAACTTGAATATTGGCATATCACAGCATACGGAATATTGAGATGGTTAAATTTAAAGGCACATAGCTGACATTAGTCAGGTCCTGGATCTTGTTTTAAAGCTGTGAATAAAAAGGCCAATGAGCCCTTCGGACACGCGATTAAAGCAAACAGAAACCGGTAGAGCAGCGCTCCCATCTCCCATCAATGCTGCCTGTCGCCATGGCAGCTGGCAGGCCGGTGAAACGTCCAGAAGGGTCATTTCAGTCCTTCTCACATAAACCTGCCTCACCGACCTAAGATCAGCTCTGACACAGACACACAGGCAGAACAACATCATAACATTTTCAGCTATGAATCTGACATGCCTATATACAGTACACCACCATGCCTAAAAGCACACCGAAGAGAAACTATGTTAGTTCTGACGAATCAAACATGATTTTATGTATGAAATCAAAGATGTCTTCAGAAATGTGTGTAACTGTATGTAACTCCGTATGTGAGCGTTTGTGTTTATGGCCTGTGCGCATGTGTTACGTACCTGCCACAGTGCACCACCACGGCAACGAGGTCGTACATGCGGTCCAGGTTGACCGCGTCTCCGGAGGTGTTGAAGAGGCGGAGCTCCAGGGGGAAGACCACGCGATAGGACAGCTTGGTGTAGCGGTGCAGCTGCTCCATGTACTTAAAGCGCTTCAGGTGCAGAGCCAGGATCATCGGCAAGCGCTTCACCCTCATTCTAAACACACACACACACACACACAGCCAGGATCATCGGCAAGCTCTTCACACTCATTCTAAACACACAGAATACCATCACTGACACTCACTCACACACTCACACACACACCTAATACACTTCTCATAAATACACACACACAAAGAGCCTGGATTATTGGTAAGCACTTCACCCTCATCCTAAACACAGAGAATACCATCTCTCTCTCTCTCACACGCACACACACTACTGACCGTTTCTGGGCCTCCTGCTTGCTGCAGCATGTTTCACAGTAGTATTTGTATTCGCTACACAGAGTTTCTGTGTTACTGAAGTCCCTGTAAAACACACCACACACACATCCCTCTTAGAAATTGCATTACATGTGTGTTCCTCTACAGAGTGTGTTATCAGGGTGCTGTCCTACTTTAGACAATACCTTATCAGCGTGCTCTCCTACCTTAGATTGTGCATCATCAGTGTGCTGATCTACCTTATACAGTGCGTTATCAGTGTGCTGTCCTACCTTAGACAGTGTGTTATTGACGTGTTCTGCTCCACGTCCACAGAGAGGTCCAGAAAGTCCTCGTCTTTACTGCTGACCTACAGGGGGGTGACACCAAGGCATGAGTGTCCAGACTGCCCAGGCGCTACTATGTACTACTATGGTCATGCAGTGCTTCTAACATCGTTGACTCTGTATAGCCGTTTTCACATATGAACTCCGGACAAAGTGCGGAGAATCAGGTCCGGAAATCGGCCGGAATTTCCCTTTCACACATGTAGCACCTAACAGGAGATTTTCCGTGACAGACGCGTTCTCACCCACAGGAAATACTCCGGTTTGGTTTAGGTGAGGGGCGGCGCCTGGGTAGAGCGTGCAGGAGGCAGGACATGATGCAAAAAGTACGCTGCAGAAATCGCAGTGGCTGTATTCGAAACCGCCTACTGCATACTGTGTACTGCGTACTACACAAGTATATACTGTATGCTGCATGCTATTTTTCAGTGTAGTACCCAGTATGCGACCATTAATAATTACATTTGTAGTATGTTGCATTGTCACTTGAAATCATTGCGAGTTTATAAACGTCCAGATTTCCTCGTGGTATTGTCCAGTTAGACGCCATTTTCACGAGTGAAAAGTATTGAGGAGATCACCTAAAGTATTCGCGAGTTGAAGTACTTTCAGTTTTTTTCTTTTCAATGTCTTACCTTTTGGTGGTACGGGTACATAATGTGGCACGGAGGAGGAGAAGGCGAACATAGCTATTGTACTTTTTGGGTAGCCTATAAAAAATATCACACATAGCCATCCAAATGGTGCTACTGGTACACATAATTTATTATTAATTATACATTTATTAAAACAATAAGGTAAGTTTTTCTTGTTCGCTATGTAATATTAGGTCACCAGTTCACCTATCTCACTATACCTATCACTATTACTTAGCTACAGCTTAGCTAGCTACTAACCAGATAGTAAACTACTAACCAATGTTATTAATCATCGTAAGAGACATGTTTTGGCAGTATAGCTATAGCTAACTATTTCTTTAATGATCATTGGACTCAAAATAGCATGTATTTGGACATATCCACAATGTCAACGAAACAATGGAAAGCTATGTACAGGCACGCAGAAAAGAGTACAAAGCAGATGTTTGTATTCTTCCAGTTTCGCGCCAGTCGCATAATAGAAATGTCATCAACACGCCCACTCACTCGCGGTGGATTCTCCGGAACGTTGCCTGCTCTATTCACACATGGGCTCACTCCGACATGAGGCGGACTTTGTACTAGGAAGCTGGCAGAACGAAGTCCGTCACATGTCCAGTCCGACTGTTTCGGACATTTGCGTTCTCACATACAGCTCCTCCGTCTAAGGGCCGGATACGTTCCGGCTTCCAGTGCATGTGTGAAAGGGGCTCATGGTTTTTCGCTTGTGTTATACTGTACTCACTTGTAAGTCGCTTTGGATAAAAGAGTCTGCCAAATGAATAACTGTAAATCTGTTCATGTGATGCAAACACAAGTCACACATGGCAGAAAGTATGAGAATAAATACTGATAAAAGATTAAAATAACACACTGGAGGAGCTGGGTGAGGGTTAGAGCAACCTGGAGCATAGTTGTTTTATTGAAAAGGAGATACAATCTGAAAGTTCTCTTTAATCGAGATTTTAAGGAGTTCTTACTGACATCTTAATGATCCCCTATAGACAACATTAGGCTTCAACATCAGTGACTGTATGACATGCACTCTATAAAACTGTATGCATAATAAAAGCAACATTTTGGGTTTGTTTTTTACTGCATAATCTTCAATCTTTTAGCTCATCAGACTATGATTTGCTTTCATTAAATCCACTTCAGTAATTTTTGTTCATAATCCCGTGCATCCCCTTCCGCGTGACACCAGACACCTAGCGTGCGTACTTCCTGCTGCGGGTAGCGTTCTCACCGTCTCGCAGTTGAGGCAGCGCGTCTCATTGGTCAGCGTGCCCTGGAAGATGTCGTGCACCCAGGTGGGCTCAGCCTTGTTCTCCTCTGTCTCCACGGCGACGGTGCCATTCTTCAGACGGCCGTTCTGCCTCTCCTGCTTCCTCTCCTCCTGCAGGATGTCCGCCACCGTGTTCAGCAGGTAGTTCAGGAACTCGTGCGCATCCTGCTGCATGTAGTTATCAAACAGGTCTGTAGCGGGCAACAGAGAGACTCACCGTTAGAGCAGTGATCAGGGTAGCAGTGTAGAGCAGCGGTCAGAGCAGTGGTTAGTAGGGGGGAGTGTGGAGCAGCAATGTGGAGAGGTGGTCAGTAGGGGGCAGTGTGGAACAGTCCCCATTATTATACACATTGAATTTAGTGACTTTTTTCTTTAATCAATTCATCTAAAAACTCTACCAGCCAACTAGACTCCATACCAACCGCCTTCCTAAAACAGCTACTACCTGCAATTGGCACACTGTTATTAAAACTTGTCAAAGCCTCCCTTATGTCTGGACACGTACCTCAGTCCTTCAAAGTAGCAGTTATCAAGCCTGTTCTGAAGAAGCCCAATCTAGACCCCAATGACTTGTCAAACTACAGGCCCATCTCAAATCTTCCATTCCTCTCAAAAATCCTGGAAAAAGCAGTATCAAAGCAACTCTGTGCATTTTTACACTCTAACAACATTTTGGAAGTCTTTCAGTCTGGGTTTAGACCTCATCATAGTACAGAAACCACTCTTCTGAAAGTGCTCAATGATCTTCTACTCTCCTGTGACAATGGCTGTATCTCTCTTCTCGTGCTACTAGACTTAAGTGCAGCCTTTCATACTATCGATCACTGTATCCTCCTTGACCGCCTCGAAAACCTGTTTGGTATAAGAGGACAGGCTCTATCTTTCTCTATCTAAAGACCTTGGTGTTGTTATTGATCCTGAGCTCTCTTTTGAAACTCATATAACTAACACCTCTAGGACAGCCTTCTTTCATTTGAGAAATATAGCCAAAATCAAGAAAATTGTATCAATTAATGATGCTGAAAAGCTAATCCACACTTTTGTAACATCCAGATTAGACTACTGTAATGCCCTCTTGTCAGGATGTGCAAATGTCTCACTAAAACCCCTTCAGCCAGTACAAAATGCAGCTGCTCGTATCTTAACTAGAGCTAAACGCTTTGAGCACATTACCCCAGTTCTAGCTTCTCTCCAGTGGCTACCCATTAAATACTGGATTGATTTTAAAATACTAGTGCTCACATTTAAGGCTTTAAATGGGCTTGCCCTTCCCTATCTTAAGGACCTTCTTCACCCATACCTTCCACAAAGAGCCCTTCGTTCCCAAAATGCTGGGCTTCTCATCGTTCCAAGAGTGGGCAAAACTACCATAGGTGGTAGAGCCTTTTCCTATCGAGCCCCTCTCCTATGGAACAGCTCACTCACCGAGGTTCGGGGAGCATAATCTCTCTCCACCTTTAACTAGGCTCAAAATATACAGTAAATATACAGTAAATCCTTCAGCTGAGGGACATAGCCTGGTGCTGGAATGGATCATAGAGTCTCTGGTGGACTAAGTGGTTATTGCTGTCACTTTATCATTGCATGGACTCTGTGCTGTGATCTGGTGTTGACTGCCTTAGGGTCACCCTCATGATTATGCTGGTCCCTTGTCTCCCGTCCCCTAGGTATGCTGCCATAATGTTAGCCTGCTGGGGTTTTTTTCCTTGTTGGAACAGCTGGCATCTTTTTCCCTGCCCCTCCTCTCCTGCCTCTCTGCTGTACATTCCTGCCACTCTTATCCACTAACCACTAATAATCCACTATGTTTTTCAATTCTGTTTTCCCCACCCGGCTCTGGGCTCCTGCCTGGAGCTGTACCTCAAGCACCACTTCGCGACCCCCAGCTCAGCTTCCTCACCATCATTTCTGTGGAGCCCTCCATGTATCAAGAACTGGACCCTCGAGGAGTACATGCCATGCATATTCTGCTGTATAACTTTTCAGATTTAAGATTTACAAGACTCATTGTGTCTTACACACCTATATTGCTGTGTCCTACTACCTACATGTTTCATCATTCTTAAGTACTGTTAAGAACTTCACAGGAAATTCTTTTCTACTCAGTTGTCCACCCAGTGCCAGCCAGAAGCAGATGGGCTCCCCCTCTGACCCAGGTGCTGCTCAAGGTTTCTTCCTATTAGTCAGGGAGTTTTTCCTTGCCACTGTCGCCTTTGGCTTGCTCTGAGGGGGTATCAGGCCTGGTGTAAAGATGTAAAGCTGCTTTCTGACAACTCATGTTGTAAAAAGCGCTATATAAATTTTACTTTTATATATACTTATATATATACTTTTGTATGTCGCTTTGGATAAAAGCGTCTGCTAAATAAATAAATGTAAATGTAAACAAATAAACTGAATTGAATTGAACAGTGGTCAGTAGGGGGCAGTGTGGAGCAGTGGTCAGAGCATCAGTGTGGAGCACTGGTCAGGGTAGCAGTGTGGAGCAGCAGTGTGGAGCAGTGGAGAGACCAGCAGTGTGAACATAAGAACATATTATGACAAGAACAGGCCATTCGGCCCAACAAAGCTCACCATTACAATTAAAAGAGTATCCAAAACTGCCTCAAGTCTGGACTTGAACACAGCAAGGGTCTCTGCCTCAACTACATGGCCTGGCAACCTATACCATGCATTGATAACTCTTTGTGTAAAATAATACTTCCTTTTATCAGTGCGGAACTTATTCTTAACTAGTTTCCATTTATGTCCCCTTTTTCTACAGACTGAACTTACCTTAAAAAATCTATTATAGTTAACCTTATTGAGTCCTTTTATAAATTTAAAAACCTCTATTAAATCACCCCTAAGTCTCCTCTCGCTAAGTCTAAATAGGTTAAGTAACTTGAGTCTTTCCTCGTAGCTTTTATATTTCATGCCAGGAACTAATTTAGTTGCCCTTCTTTGAAGTTTTCCAAGAACCTCAATATCTTTCTTATAGTGCGGTGCCCGGAACTGCACACAATATTCCAAGTGAGGTCTGACTAAAGCATTGTATAATTTCAACATAACCTCCTTAAATTTATAATCAATAATTTTGGCTATATATCCCAGCATCCTGTTGGCCTTTTTTACTGCTACAGAACACTGCCTAGATCCTGCTAAGCTTGGGTCAACTATTACTCCCAAGTCTTCTTCAAATTGACCACATTCTAGTTTCCCCCCCCATGAAGTAATCATGTCTAAGGTTCTTATTTCCCACATGCAAGACTTGAATGTTATCTGCCTGGTATCTGTCCACTTTTGGATGCTGTTTAGGTCTTCCTGTATTACTTTAGTTGATTCTATACTGTTGGCTAGACCCCCTAGTTTTGTATCATCTGCAAATTTTACTATTTTACTACTAACCTCTGCACCAAGATCATTTATGTATATAAGGAAAAGCAAAGGCCCCAACACTGATCCCTGCGGGACTCCACTTCCTAGAGGACCCTGCTCTGATACAATTCCTCCTAAAGTTACAGTCTCCTTTCTACTAGACAACCAACTTCAAACCCACTCAGTGATATCTCCTGTAATTCCTGCAGATTTCATTTTCACTATGAGCCTCTCATGCGGTACTTTGTGAAATGCCTTTTGAAAGTCCAAATAGATAATATCATAAGGTTTGAGTCTAAAAACACTGTAGCTTCCTGAAAAGTCCAGGAGGTTGGTTAAGCATCTCTGCGAAAACCATGCTGGCTATCATTTAAGATACCATTTTGTTCAAGGGATAATTCCAAATTGTCCCTAATGATGGATTCCAGTAGTTCCCTGAGAACTCTTGGATATATTCCATCGGGGTCTGCGGCCTTATTTGTTTTAGGTTTTTGAAGACTATCTAGTACTTCAGCATCATTTAAATCAATTTCCTCCATAAGACTCTGAGAACTGAATGCACCTGAAGGCATATGTGAAAACACTTCACTAGTGAAACTCTCCACAAAGCAACCATTTAGGGTAACAGCAATAGCTTTATCATAAGCCATAACTCCATCCTTATTTTTTATACCTCTTATCTCATCCTTAGCTATCCATTCAACGGTAGTATTGAAAAAAGCGTTTAGAGTTGCTCTTTGCATCTAGTGCAATCTGTCTTTCAAAATGCCTTTCAGCTTCCCTTTTTCCCCATTTCTTTAACTTGAGCTCGCATAATACTGTAATCTAATTACTCTCTGAGCTGTCTGAATTGTATTTTCTAAATCATTAACTTTTTTGTTTCAAACTGTCCTGTAACAACTTCTTCATCCACTGTGCATGCTTCTTTTTCAGCTTCCCTTTTCTCACTTGCGGAATGAATTGTCTGTTTATTGCATGCGATATGAAAACATTATTTCCTTTGCTGCTGCAGCCTCTCACTCAGACAGACTGCATTGCTTAAGGAAGAGAGAGAGGACACAAACAAGGCTCTTCAATCGAAAAATGTAGAGGACATTTAAATGTCCAGAACATTTTATTCTAAGTCATAAATAAACAAGATATATGGCCTACACAACGTTCCACCTCAGCAAAACTGGCTACGATTTGCACCTTGCTTTCCTGATGTTTCCTTTAACTCCACGGAGAAAAACTATGACTAAGACCAGAAATACAAGTCTGTTTTCAGATCAGAGTATAGGCTGGTGTACGAAGTGTGTCCCTGTGCCTGTTTGAGTACACGTTCCTATAAAAAAGCATCAATGAATCTTCCAGTTCCAAACAGTTTGTTTTCATAAATCCTGTTACAGCCCACTTAACCAAGCAGTGCTGTGTGACTGAACAATACTAAACTAAACAAAACAAAACAGAACCCTCTGGTTATACAGGAAACAGCTTCAGGAGTGAAGAAAGGAGACATGACTTCTTGAGGTAATATGACCGCAGAATGACCATCTGAACCCAGAGTCAGTGATGTGTCCAGAACATTCTGAATGGCGTGACTGAGGTGTGGGGCGCAGACCCAGTTTGGGGGCCTGTAACATTCTGAACCTTAATCAATGCAAGGTGGATTTCTGTCAATATAATAATTAATCTGGTTTGTGAGAGTTTGTAATTTTCTCAAAATGTACAGTGGAACGAAGAGCTTGGGCGTCATCCTCGACAGTAACCTGGACTTCAAGGAGTACATTGCTTGCACGTCACGGGCCTGCCGATCCCTCCTCCACAACATCAGGAGGATTCGTCCGTTCCTGACAACATACGCGACGCAGCTCCTTATCCAGGCCACAGTTTGCCCTCGACTGGACTACTGCAACGCTCTCCTGGCAGGCCTCCCAGCCTGTACCACCCAGTCTCTCCAGCTCATCCAGAATGCAGCTGCCCGACTGATCTTCAACCTTCCCAAATTCTCCCATGTCACTCCCCTGCTTAAATCCCTCCACTGGCTTCCTGTCGCTGCCAGGATCAGATTCAAGACCCTGACCCTCGCCTTCTCTGCAATCAACAGGACAGCCCCTGCCTACCTCCAAGAACTCATCCAGCCCTACACACCAGCCCGAGCCCCTGCGCTCAGCAGCAACTGGACGCCTCGCTCCTTGCATGGTCAAGGCAGGAGGTGCTCGTTCTGCCAGACATCGGCGTTTCACCCACATCGCTCCCCAGTGGTGGAACGAACTCCCTGTCTCGCTACGGACAGCTTCTTCACCCCATTCCTTCAGACGGGGCCTGAAGACGCACCTCTTCAGACTCTACCTGGACTGACCCAGCACACAATTGCTGTCCCCCCCCCCCCCAATCAGTGCTGTCGTAAATTGCTGTGCTTTTTAAATTGTGCTTTTTAAATTGTTTCTTGTTGCCGCCTTTACCCTGATGCTCATTGCGCCGTTTGAAGTTGTTGAAGTTTGCCGTTTGAAAGTGTATCGTATTAGTTGCCCTATAGGCTGTAATTATACAAATCTAATAGTACTATGTCCTCAAACAGACCTTGCTCTCAGCTGAGAACTGTCTCATTGTGGAACTGTACACATCCTGTCCCCGTACTGTTGCTATACTTGCTGTATGCACTTTTGTAAGTCGCTTTGGATAAAATCGTCTGCTAAATAAATAAATGTAAATGTAAATGTAAACGAAGGACTGGTGATTGGTGTAGTGTAGTACCTATCAGATAACTTGCTCTTTCTGTGACATCACGCTAGACTGGACTGACAACATAGTGCTCTCTCAAGATGAAAAGCCACTTTATGCACCAGGTTCTTCTGCTGGAGAAACTCACAGTCAGTGCATCCACATTACTGGTGGATTGTACTGGTCTCCAATTATTATTTTAGCCCTGAAGGCTACATCCATATCTGATGATGATGATGATGATGACGATGATGATACTTTTCTTGCATCACAGCAACTCCATTTGCAACATCACAGAGAAGACAAGAATTAGGACAATGAAACAAAGATAAATACATTTAACATAACCATCACAAGGGACAATATTCAATGTACATTTGATCTGGGATTAAGCTCCATGTTTAGTTTTAGGATTGACTGATGCACAAAAGAGTGCTTCAGTCTAACCCTATTGAATCTTGGAACCCTGTGTCTCCGGTTTGATGGTAACATTTTGTATACACTGTTCAGTACATGGTTGGGGTCAGAGACAATGTTGTTGGCCAGCCTTAATATATTACTATGGTAGGCCAATTTGTAGAATTTCTCAAAGGGTTGGCCTACAATCTTTGAGCAGATTTTTAGTTGGTGAAACAGTTTTGACTTTAAAGTGGTGGTCAAGCACTTGTACCATCTAAATCTAAA
Source organism: Megalops cyprinoides (assembly GCF_013368585.1). NCBI lineage: Eukaryota > Metazoa > Chordata > Actinopteri > Elopiformes > Megalopidae > Megalops > Megalops cyprinoides. The sequence goes on from NC_050584.1 coordinate 2,559,876, forward strand.
GCTACTTCCTGAAAAGATTACTTATAATTATAATAAACTTATAATTATAAATAAAGATCATTTAATTTCAGATTCCCTTTCCATGGAGAAAAGGCTGATGGTATATCCCTCAGCAGTGCAGGATTTTGGAGCTCTGGTGTGCATCCAGGTGATGTGACAGGTGTGAACAGCACACTTGAACTGCAGCTGTGTTTGTCACTGCAATCCGCAGAAATCCCGAGGACACCCCCAAATGGTGCAACTAGGGTGGGGTTACCCAGAATTTACATTACAGTTTGGGAAATAGACACCTTCTGTCGAAATGCTGCTCAGCATTTTATCCAGACAGAAAAGGTATTATCATTCATATCATGGATGTCCCTGCAGCCAAACACACAACAAGCTTGAAATGGTAAGAAAGAAAAAAGTAGAATATTTAGCACTGGTGCATGAACACTGTACGTCTGTGACACTCCTGTGACCGCACTCAGTGAAAGCCCGCTGGCTTTAGCTCTCCTACTGTCATTTGTCCTCCGAGAGGCCACTGTTACTGTGTCTTCAGTGACAAAATCAGCAAGCTGGAACAGTCATGGCAAATACCCCCTTTCCACCAACGCGAACAAGGTGCTAGTTCTGGGCTGGTGCTAGTGACGGTTCAGAGTTGGTTCAACTTGCGAACCTTCTAAGAACCAGTTTGCTTTTCCACGGGCTAGAGAGCCACCATAGAACCATGTCACTGTATACATCTCCGCTTTCCTGCTAGCGTCAAGCACAACAACAACAATGGCGGACTACATCGTCTCTTTACAAGTGTTGCTCCTGGCTTTGTGAGCCTACATTTGCATCCAAACATGCATCGACTTCATCGATGGGAGACAACTCTAAAAACAACAACAAAAATAAGAGAACAGTGCTTTAAAAAACAAAGCTACTGTTACCAAGGATACGGTAGCTGGCTAGCTAGCTGTTGGTCAGCTAACATTACCCAAGCAAGCATAGCTACTAATTTCTCACATCAATGTTATGAACATTGAACGTAACATTGATGCGTGAAATTAGTAGCTACACTTGCTTCAGTAATGTTAGCTGACCAACAGCTAGCTAGCTAGCCAGTTAGCTAGCCATCAATGTTATGTTCGTAACATTAATGTGAGAATTAGTAGCTCGCTAAACAGCTAAGAAATACATAGCTGGCCAGCAACAAGGCGAAACATTTGAAAAATAAAACTTACTGAATAAAACAGACTAGACACTACACTCGCTCTGTTTTTTTTAAAAATGGTGGTTACAAAGCTTTAGTTGGTCTTGTTGGTCACAATAATCCCGCCCCCAGCCCCTGACGTAAGCGGTTCTTGGTTCTAGACCAGCAAAGTGTTGGTGCTGCTCTTGAACCAGTTTTCCTGGCTGGTAGCTGGTTCTTTGGCTGTTGAAATGCAAAAACTGTTTCGAGATTAGACAACGGCTCCGAACCGGCCCTTGAACTGCCTTGGTGGAAAAGGGGCAAAAGTCAGAGGGCTGAACTTGTGGATTGACATCAAAACGGACCAGAGAATAACTGCTAGCCCCACTGAACTACACACAGACACAGACAGACACACAGACATACAGACACACACACACACACCGGCTGTAGAGAATCTTGCCGGTTCATCAGTCATGACTAGCTGCTGCAGAGTGAATGTGGCGTCTGTCGTCAGGCAATCAGCTCGCACATACATACATTGTGCTCAGGCTGCTCGCTCACCGTTCTCCTTGCGCAGGCGTGAGATGAATTTCTTGGGCGGGATGACGCCCACCTTCTTCTTCTGTGTGGCAATGCTGTGGAACAGGTCAGCCAGGCAGGTCAACAGGTTCTCCTTCTTCTTCTGCTGGGCCTTGTAGGCCAGCACGTTCTCCCGGAACGGCCGACAGAAGTACAGGGCTTGCAGAACCGAGTTGCAGTAGCATGTGTTGCCAAACTGCGAGGGAAGAAAACTTTATTCAAACCTCAAGTGTGGATGGACACCAGCAGATGCCCTTAAAGAAAGGCTGGTGTCATCATACCTGGGAAAAACTACTGTGGTGCCACAAACACAGCAAACGCTTCAAAACTCTGCAAATTTATGTCTGACAGACAACCGATTCCCCAAGTTTCATCCAAATCCAGTTTTTTCAGTAAACGTGTTCACAGACACAGACCAACAAAAGTCACATAACGACCAAACAGGTAAACATATACAGGCCACCTCATAACCTCCACACCAGTAGGGGGCAGCACTGGGAATGACTGCTTTCTGACTGCGAAAAAGCTGCTGTTGAACCTAAACACTTGGCACAGCAGTAAATTCAACCCCAGACCGAAGCAGCTAAGTGGGCTGATCAAAGGCAGTGAATGAACTTTAATGAGAGTTCACATAAGGTTTTCAGCCATGGTGGATAAGTCAGCACTTCCTGAACCTGTACCTCCAGCACAACCCCTGTGATGGACTGCCCAACACCCAGCCCCTATCCCGAGGCCAGACAATGGTTATTATAGTACTTGCATCTCACTTTTTCAAATGATATTTTAAGCTATTACCATAACTGCACTTTGGCGATGCACTGATGAAGTTTTGGTGACAGTAGCAGCTGCAGTTGTACTGTAGTGTTCAGTATGGCAGAGGTCTGTCTGCCACTCTAGCTGCGGTGTCAAGCTTCCTGCAGGTGCCACTGGCCGTGCGACTCCGCTGCACACTCTCGCGCTCCTGTGCAGCCCGAGAGGCTCTGAGGAGGACGTGTAAGCATACGCGTGAGGGATAAAGACGCACGCCGTTTCACTCTGCGTCACACCCTTCTACCGCAGTCGCCTTGTGCATTTCTCCCGGCAACACCAGCGCCTGGCCAAGCAAGGGGCGCCAAACCTCTGACACGTGGCTCCTACCCTTGTTTATGTCGTTAGGCTGCATAACTGCCGGCCAATAAGCAGAGCGTAATTCAAGATCACTCCATTCTGCACGTGATTTTATTTGCAGAAATCCATCGGTTCTCAGATACTAACCCTGCGCCAGCCCTGGAATTGCTTTCGTTATGCGACTCCAGTGTGCAAACAGAAAGTGAAGCTAATAAACTGTGTCAGGTGTGCAACAGTAACAGGTTAGGCTTACTGCTACCTTTTCTCACCGGTAATACCTGAATACCAGACTGAATACCAGAGACAAAGGAAGTCATGGTTAGCTCTGTGTGAACTAATCCACAGAGGGGACAAAGATGAGTGACACTTACGTTGACCAATCCAAAGTAGTGTTCGTTGATGGGGAACTGCTCCGGACCAATGTCTTTTTCCAGGGCGGAGGCATTGGTGCCCTGAGGGAGAGGAGAGGACATCAGAGAGAGAGAAACTAACACTGCAGTACACACACACACACACACACACACACAAATACTCACTTACACACATACGTTTACATGCACACACACACTCATCCTCACACACAAACACATATTCACCCAAGCAGACACACACGCACCCACACTCACACAGACATACACACACACATACACAGACACACACACATGGGTGTGCATGCATGCGCGCGCACACACACACACACACACACACACACTACGGATGCTCATTTTGAATTTTTTTTCTGACTGATAGCCAACGCTCGTTAACCAACCATTAACCGACAAGGTTAAAATGTACTATTTAGAATGGACGAGTGTCTGTGACCCATTAAAAAATAACAAAACAACAAATGTTTTTTTTTCCATAAGAAGGAGTTTATTTTTACATGTGCAGAGTCGGCATAATAGCCCAGATCTCCCATATAGGGAAATATTTTATAACTTAAAATAAATAGCAAATAGTAGCCAGACTCTCTAATGTATAAACAGTTTAACAAAACGAAAACACACATTGAATACTCCAGCGCCGAAAGCGCTGTAATGAAAACCTCCCCCTCCTCCGCTGTCAGCTAATTAATGACCAAAACAGCCAACAGGTTAACAAAACGGAAGCAGAAACTCGCTCGTTATCTGCTTCCTGTTTCGTACTTCCTGCTACTCGCTTCCCGAATGGCAGATGCAGGATGCTGATTGGCTAGGACCAAACCAGGACCCAAACTCGGAGCGTTTGTGGATTCCAACACCTTCATGTGAATTAAAGGCTATAAACGTAAGTAGCCAGCTAAATTATCTACGATGGCTTCTCGCAGCTCCGTTTCTCCTATCCTTAGTTCTCCTCCCTCTCACTGTCTGCCCTGCTCAGTGTGCAACATGTTTAGTTACTCCTTCTTTGCCAGTACTGCTAACTTCATTTGTGATAAATGTGAGCTAAACACTAGATTGACAGAGAAGTAGCAGAGTTAGAAGCACGCATCCGCACCTTATATGAAATTAAAGCTAGTGAAAAGTTTATCAAGTCTTTTTAGGTACCAGATGCGTCAGTTAGCCTTTCCCCTAGCTCAGTCCCAGCAGAGCCTTCGCAGCAAGGCAAGTGGGTTACGGTTCAGGAAAATAGATGTGAACGTAAGCCCCCGGTGCACCACCAACCCTCGGTTCACGTTTCAAACAGGTTCTCCCCCCTCAGTAAGGCACCTGCTGAGAAGCCTGATTATTGATGATTCCATTCTTAAAAACGTGAAAGTAGAGATGCCAACGACCATAGACAATTGCGTTCCTGCAGCCAGAGCGACCAACACTGAAGCCAATTTGAAAGTGCTGGCTAAAGGTAAAAGTAAAAGTAAATACACTAAAATTATTATTCACGTCGGCGCTAACACGTCTGCATGAGACAGTCAGAAATAACTAAGCTAACAATAAAATCGGTGAGCAAAATTGCAAAACAAATGTCAGAGTCAGTAATCTTCTCTGGCCCCATCCCCATGCGGCGCGGTGACAAGATCTACAGCAGATTAACGTCACTTAATTCTTGGTTGTCTGAGTGGTGCCTCTCTAACAATGTGGGTTTTATAGACAATTGGCACAAGTTTTGGGGGAGGCCTGGTCTTTTAAAACGAGATGGCATCCACCCCTTGAGGGAAGGTGCAGCTATCATCTCAAGAAACCCGGGTCATAGTCTGAATTCCTCTAAACCTTGACTGATCAGGGCCAAGGCTAGGCAGCAGACTTTCTGTCCTACACAGATGTCTGCTTTTTCCCTTGAACCACCGCTTAAACTCAGTCCCATAGAGACAGTGTCTGTTCCCTGACTTTCGGTCCGAAACTTCTTAAAAACATCTAGTAGGGGGCGTTTGTGCTGACAATCTGATAAAAATTTAATTTGACAAACCTGAAAGTAGTATTTGCAGACAAATGGTCCCTACGATTGGGTGAATAAATATTAGGTCATTACAACCTAAAACTACATTAGTAAACGAATTGATTACTGATCACCAATTTGATATCTTATGCCTGACTGAAACTTGACTTAAACCTAATGACTTTATTGCAATCACCAGGTCCCTCGGCCTACAGCTCCAAACTGTGCCACTTTCAAACCTGGCTATAACTTTCATTCGGTGAACTGTTAGTACTTAGCCTTGCACATCCTGACAAGACTGCATTTCAGCTATTTACCCTGGTAATAGTTTACAGGCCACCTGGCCCTTATAATGTTTTCTTAATGGAATTTGCCAACTTTTTATCCGACCCTTTTGTTAATACAGAAAAGGCTGATAGTAGACAACTTTAATGTGCATATGGATAACCATGAACATGAACATGACTCATTCAGAACAGCATTTTTGTCTATCATTGAACCTATTGGACTCTATCAAGCTGTGGATAAACCCACACATTACTGTAGCCATACTCTAGATTTGGTCCTCACATATGGAGCAGACATTAACCAGGTAGAAATTATGGCACACAATCCCGTGTTATCAAACCACTATCTCATCTCTTTCAATTTACCGCTAACGTGCTTCACAATATCGGAGCCCAAATTTTCTTCTAGACGCACGTTTTCATCTTTACAGCTATTGCCTTTATCAATGAGCTCCCTACATCATACAGCCCATACAATGAAATCTCCTCTAGCTTATGTTCAAACCCTAGTTTAACTGAAATTAATCAACTCGCAGACAGTATCGACTCTACTTTACATAAAACTCTGGATGCCGTTGTTCCCCTTCAAAGGAAGAAAATCACAGACAAAAAGCTAGCACCTTGGTACAATGACCATACCCGTGCTCTCAAACAAGCTACACAAAAACTCGAAAGAAAATGGCCCTCCACCAAATTACAAGTTGTTTTCCTGGTGTGGAAGGAAAGTCTCCTAACCTATAAGCATGCCCTCATTGCTGCCAGATCCAAATATTTCTCTACCCTTATTGAAAAAAATAAGGACAATCCTAGGTATCTGTTTAGCACTATTGCCAGATTAACTAAGAGTCCTGCATCAGTTAACCCCAACATGCCAGCAATTTATAGTAGCACAGTAAATATCCAGCTGTATAAATGGATAACATTGTAAAGAACTGTAACCTATGTAAGTCGCTTTGGATAAAAGCGTCTGCTAAATGAATAAATGTAAATGTAAAATAGTAGCGATGACTTTATGAACTTCTTGGGTAGTAAAATCATAAAGATAAGAGACACAATACAAAAATTTCCATCGACTTCTCCCTCAGCCTGGCCAGGCCCGTCACAGACAACGTAGGTATGTCTTTTAGGCTTACCTCGTGCTTTGACTCTTTTATACCCATTGAATTTAGTGACTTTTTTTCTTTAATCAATTCATCTAAAAACTCTACCAGCCAACTAGACTCCATACCAACCGCCTTCCTAAAACAGCTACTACCTGCAATTGGCACACCGTTATTAAATCTTGTCAAAGCCTCCCTTACGTCTGGACATGTACCTCAGTCCTTCAAAGTAGCAGTGATCAAGCCTGTTCTGAAGAAGCCCAATCTAGACCCCAATGACTTGTCAAACTACAGACCCATCTCAAATCTTCCATTCCTCTCAAAAATCCTGGAAAAAGCAGTATCAAAGCAACTCTGTGCATTTTTACACTCTAACAACATTTTGGAAGTCTTTCAGTCTGGGTTTAGACCTCATCATAGTACGGAAACCACTCTTCTGAAAATGCTCAATGATCTTCTACTCTCCTGTGACAATGGCTGTGTCTCTCTTCTTGTGCTACTAGACTTAAGTGCAGCCTTTCATACTATCAATCACTGTATCCTCCTTGACCGCCTCGAAAACCTGGTTGGTATAAGAGGACAGGCTCTATCTTGGTTTAGGTCCTATCTATCAGAACGATATCAGCTTGTCTCCATTAACAATGAATCTTCCGCTTGTTCCAGAGAAAGATATGATGTACCACAAGGATCCGTGCTTGGGTCTCTGCTCTTCTCGTTATACATGTTGCCTCTTGGCGATATCATCCGTAAACATGGCATTAGCTTCCACTGTTACATGGATGACACTCAGTTACACATATCAGTCAAACCTGATGTCCCTTTGAATATATCAAACATGGAGGCCTGCCTGACAGATGTAAAGAAATGGATGGCCCGAAATTTTCTCCTCCTTAACTCAGACAAAACCGAAATATTGGTTGTTGGCCAAAGTCAATCAGGAGCAAATTCACTCATTTTACACTAGACCTTGATGGTGTCTCCCTTGCCCCAAGTGCAGCTATCAAAGACCTTGCTGTCATTATTGATCCTGAGCTCTCTTTTAAAACACCTATAGGACAGCCTTCTTTCATTTGAGAAATAAAGCCAAATATGGCCAAAATCAGGAAAATTGTATCAATTAATGACGCTGAAAAGCTAATCCACACTTTTGTAACATCCAGATTAGACTACTGTAATGCCCTCTTCTCAGGATGTGCAAATGTCTCACTAAAACCCCTTCAGCCAGTACAAAATGCAGCTGCTCGTATCTTAACTAGAACTAAACGCTTTGAACACATTGCCCCAATTCTATTTTCTCTCCATTGGCAACCCATTAAATACTGGATTGATTTTAAAATACTTCTGCTCACATTTAAGGGTTTAAATGGGCTTGCCCCTCCCTATCTTAAGGACCTTCTTCACCCATACCTTCCACAAAGAGCCCTTCGTTCCCAAAATGCTGGGCTTCTCATCGTTCCAAGAGTGGGCAAAACTACCACAGGCGGTAGAGCCTTTTCCTATCGAGCCCCTCTCCTGTGGATCAGCTCACTCACCGAGGTTCGGGGAGAATAATCTCTCTCCACCTTTAACTAGGCTCAAAATATACAGTAAATATACAGTAAATCCTTCATCTGAGGGACATAGCCTGGTGCTGGAATGGATCATAGAGTCTCTGGTGGACTAAGTGGTCATTGCTGTCACTTTATCATTGCATGGACTCTGTGCTGTGATCTGGTGTTGACTGCCTTAGGGTCACCCTCATGATTATGCTGGTCCCTTGCCTCCCATCCCCTAGGTATGCTGCCATAATGTTAGTCTGCCGGTTTTTTCCTTGTTGCATACTGGTATCTTGCACACTGGAAACACTCCTCTCACTCTACGATGTGAGATCGAGCTGCTGACACCTCCTCCTCCACAGGGGAGAGAAACACTCTTCTCACTCTACGCTGTGAGACCAAGCTGCTGACACCTCCTCCTCCACAGGGGAGAGAAACACTCCTCTCACTCTACGCTGTGAGGCCAAGCTGCTGACACCTCCTCCTCCACAGGGGAGAGAAACACTCCTCTCACTCTACGTTGTCAGACAGGAGCTGCTGTTTCCATGCCACCACTTTAGGAATCACAAGTACCATGAAGTTCTCTCTTGCACTGACTTTCTTTCTTAGACTCGTATTAACCACAAACCATGTGTGACTGCATTATGTCATAAAAAAAAAAAAAATCCATATGGGGCTCCCTCTGAGGGCTCTGGGATGTTCTCAGGTGATCAGCCTACCTGCACACCTGTCTGCAGCAGCCATCATTTCTGCCCGAAGCCTGACTTTTTAAAACGAGCCCATTTTCCATCTTCACTGTAGCAAACGGACCCCTTGCAAAGAATAAGGATGCAATCCAAATCTAACTTACTGCACTCGAACCTCTGCTGTCTGAGTGTAAAGTTGGAGAATTTCTTCAAACGTCTGGTATGGGGCTCTACTATACTATATACTACACTGGGCTGGACGCACAACAGCAGCGTCTCCCGGGACGTTCAGCTTCAGCAGAGCGCTGAGCAAGCTCTTACCGCCTTCTCCTGTTTTTAACATAATTAAACCGCTACTTGACCACGGGTCGTGTCTGAAAGTTGCGATTTACACGCCCCGCGTTAGCACACAGAATGAACGACTCTCTGTAATCGTCCCGTATGAACGATCGCCTGCGCTTTTACTGGGCACGAATTTCAGGAACGATAACGCACCGTGACCGCCGCGCCTCCGCCACAAAAAAGGAGAATTTAAGCGGAGATCAGCCCAGTTCCGTCTCCCTGAAACGGCCCTACAGACCGGCCAGAGCCTGTCAGCCTGCATCTTCAAACCGTGTGGTCGGTCGGCGGCCAGGCCAATCCAAACCCTTCCCAATCAGATCCTATTCACAATTTAGCTACCCAGACAGATAAAACAGGAAGCTAAGTAAGCAGACCCAGCGAAACAATCAGGAGCAGTATGACATTACTAGTAGTACACAGCAAGTGCACTTCACAACATAGCAGACGAGGCCCCAATGTTATGACTGTCTACAGCGAGGTGACCCGGGACCACCATTACATCACCTGGTCGCAGCCAGGGCTACGACTGCCCCTTGTAACCGTCTTTTAAAGCTCCGTGAATATACATAATATATATAAATATATAAAATTCATCACACTGCAGAGGGTAACGGAAGCTATGAATATATAAATATTTTTACGACTATGGTGACATCATCACATCATTAGCAAAAAGTCTGCACTCGATCGAAGCTAGCCAGCTAGTTACAGCCAGCGCTCTACTTACCATATTACAAATGGAGGCGATATTTCTGACAGTCATTTAGTTTAGAGGGTCCCGCTCACGGCCATCTTTATAAAATAAACATCATTGCGAGAGCAGGACGGTGCTGAAAGGGGGCCGTTTGCAGCCGTACAGCCCGACTGCCCAGACTGCTATCCAGAGCTTTGAAAACAGCCACTGTCGCCACCACCGAAACCAGGCAAATCGGCGGTTTGCGCAGTAGTTATGAAGAGACAGAAATGACAAATAATAATCAATGTCCAGTTCAGTCCATTACTGCGGGGCTGTATTGTTTGATAAAAACGCATTGATAGTAAACATCAACAGTGGCTGCAGGTTGACGGCATTGAATTACAGCGTCCGAAATGGGAAATACACATCCCGCCCACCTGGGCAGGAAGAGCCAATACTTTATGTCAGCGCAGCGCTCCTACTTTGATCGACAGGTTAATAAACCAATGAGAGACTCTACGTGGACTGGGAAGCTGAATTCTGACCAATCACGTGGTCCCTGGGCAGTAATGGAAGTTGGGCGTTCATGGGAAGGGGGATGGAGTCGGGTACGTTTCAGCAGCGAAGAGTAACGAAGCTCAGCACGCATATTTGCGGGCAATGACAAATACGCGCCCTCATCATAACCCTGTCCCAAAGGTTTGAATGTGTTCTGGAGATCAGAGTTAAATTAATAAGAAAGTGTAACGGTGAAAACAAAGTTTTGGGAGCTGGTGATGAGCAAAATGATTTAACGCAAGTAACTGTCGACAGTGGTCTTTGCAAGAGTGCGTTTCAAACAGTCCTTTTAATGTTTTATGTTGTGTTTTTTAGGTAAGCCATTCATCTTTTCACATGTAACATGTCTGTCAGAGTAATAATACAAGTTCTTACTGAAGTTAATTGTGATTGTTTACATTTAATGGATTTTGACACTGTTAAATAATGGGTGTTCTGTTTAAAAGGGCTCTTTATGTTTTTATTGGAGCAAACACATTACCAGCAACATTTCTTTCATCAGCGGCTTATACGCTGTACCTGTGGTGTAAAATGCAGACCAGCGTTCAGTTGACAGCGCACAGGCGTTAACCCCTTGCCTCTTTGCCCATGTTATTGTAATCAGCCCAGTAGCCAAACCCTCCAATGGTTCCTTGCATCCTTATTGTCTTTTTGTGCTCCATCTGCCTCCAAAGTGATGCACTTCAGCAATGTGTCACGCACTGCGGCGTTTGAAAACACGGCAGGGGACTTTCAGCACTGGCCCGCATCATAATGCTCTGATGATGCCTTGACTTTTTTGGGTCTTAATCACTTTCCTAACATGTTTCTGATAGAACTACTGGTATCAGCGTAGCACAGTGATAAGGAGCAGGGCTTGTAACCGAAAGGTTGTAGGTTCAATTCCCTGCTATGGCACCGCTGAGCTTTGGCATGATATTTAACCCAGAGTTGCTTCAGTAAATAATCAGCAGTATAAATGGATAACATATAAAACTGTAACATATGTAAGTTGCTCTGGATAACAGTGTCTGCTAAATACCAATAATTTAATGCAATGATAGCCATGGACAGCTGTAGACACTGTGTTTCACCCCTGTTTTCTGCTGTGAGATATTTTTCTCTGAGTGATATTTTCCACCAACACTATGGATTCTCCATTCATAATTATCCAGACACTCTTGAAAATGCCATTTCAAATTGCATAAAAACACAAGTGTTTCAGTGGGTTCCCTGCAGGCAACTGTAACAATACTAGAATATAAATTAAAGTGTTTCTATGGAGATGTCTGTTTTGTTCTGTCAGTGAAATCGATTATTGTGTGACACCACATTCAGATATTTTGAGACAAAATAAAGCTGGAGGACTCTAGCTGCTGAACACCCATGCTAAAATAAAAATAGACCTTGCATAAATATCAATGCAAAATGGCAAGGAAATGGTAACTCAGAGTACAAACAGATACATGTACAAGAATAATTGTGTTGGATTTCAAAATTGCATGGTAGTACGTGAGGTGTTACATCAGCACATCGTCTGAAGACCACTGTCTTTCTTGAATTCCATAAATTATATTTGCTCATATTTCTCTTTCTGTCTTGTATTAGGCCTATATTTGCTATAACTGTGTTAAAATGACAATCCCTCTTCAGAATGTGAATTATATGAAATAAAATCTGATTAAAAATTTTAGATTCATGCATCGCACAGCAGCAGTTCCACGCTGTTAAACTATGCACTGTGTCAGGTGTTGATCAGTCTCTGACTGACTGACTCTGATCAGTCTGTGTGTGAGAGGACGTTGCCTGTGCCTTTAAGAGGGCGGGTTTCCGCCCCTCGCCACTATTTCCCAGAATTCTCCTCGACAACGAAATTGCCTTTTCAGCATGGCAGCCGGAGGATGAAGACGTGCGTTGTGGTCGCTTGACCAGCTGGGACGTGTGCAGTGGACTCATGTAAAATTATGTACGTACCTTTTTACTTATGTTCAGAGTGCATTTATTGCGTTTATTCCTCCTTAATTTGCGTAAATGCGTGACGTTGGTAAACTAAAAGACTTTTAGTCCATTTTGGAGCGGCCACGGAATGCTCGGTAGTACCGGGGTTTGCAGTCGAACATCCAAAGTTGTGTTGGCTTTAATTATCTACGCTGCGCTATAATTAGTTTACTGGGCTATGCAAACCTTACTGGATTGCTGGACATTTCACTAGCTGGTTAACATCGCCACGTTCTCTGCGTAAATTTAAGCTGTGATCTAGTTAGCTGGTCGAGAGGTGAACACGTGGGAATCGGACACGTGGTCTTGGTAGTCCTTAGATGTCTGACTAATGTAAGCGGTGAGCGATAGATATGATTAGGGATGGGACAATAAATCTAAATTCGGTATATCGTGATCCAAAAATATTATGATCATTTTTGTCAGAAAAAGTCAGAAAATGATAAAGCGATATTTGCTAATTTGTACTGTACCCTAATCTTGCCCAATGATGCGCTAGTAAGTAGTTAGTGCAAGTAGAGCTTTACCTGCATATGTCAAGTTCACTTGTCTCGTTGTCCATTCGCAAAAAAAAAAAAAAAAAAAATCTCTTCATTGTTGCAAAATGGCGGAAAATCCAATATGGCGGACTTTGGCGGCAGTGGGTGCGTTGGACTTGGCTTGACCTAAGGAATCTAGGTAAAAAAGAATTTTGAGAAAATTCCAACTGGGTCAGGAGTTACGGCCAAAAATGTTAGCTGAACTTTGACCTGATGGTGGCGCTAAATGGCTTGATTTGCTGACCCCAAAACTGGTGAGTGGACAGCTGGGCCTGTCCTGTGAGTGTGGCAAATTTCACAAAAAGCTTACGATCGGATCTATGGGCTGCCTTAGACTCCCATGGTAGATGTATAGTAATATTATTATTATTATTATTATTATTATCAATAATAGTAATAATATTAAGAAGACGACATACGAAAACAATTAGTACCTCAGCACCTTCGGTGCTTGGCCCCTAATAAAGTTATGCTTTACTTGTTTCTTCCTTAAACCTGTAATTCGACAGGGTAAGAACCGTGCAGCTCCACTGTAAACAAAACAGAAAATACCGGCAAATTTGCTACGTTGCATTACCATGTAAACCAACATTTTTTATTAATAATGCTGATCAAGCCCACTGCCTATGACTCAATAAAACAATCACATTGCTTAATATTTTTGAAAGTGTTGTATTTTGTTTGGTTTAATAATTGGGCCAAAAAGAGGAGTGCCACCTTACCTTTGCGAGTAGCTATGACTATGCTCTCGCAGTTTGCCGGCTTGTGAATTAGCCACTGCAAAACATCTAGGGATTTATAACTTTAAAACTCACGCAAAGTGTATGCACTCAGTCCAAAAACGAGATAATTTACAATGTCCGGGTATGTGAGTGGAGGTAGTGCGTAGGGGTCTGTAAATCCAGTCTTAGGCTGCCAAGTCATATGGATCTATATTATTTATCGTTATTAGTTTGTCCAAATACCGTTGCTTGGCATCGCGATTTGATTTCTCTGGTAGGGTCCCTTTTCTTTCCCCTTCTCCATCAGATATGAACGATTTAAACAACTTTTTAGCCAGACAAAACAAAAGGTATGCAGGTAACCACTAGGGCTGCACGATATGTCCAAATTCTCATCCCGATATAGGTAATTTCATATCCCTATAACGATACATATTACGATATAGCACATTTTCTGTAAATTCGATTAATCAATAGTTTATATAAAATGATCACATGGAAAGGCCTATTTCTTATTACATTTTGAATTATATCCTCGACAAACAAAAGGTACTTGATTATTCTCCTTTTATTTAGAACCTTTGCGCAAATTTTCAATTAACCCTTTCGCCGGTAAGGTCACACTGGTGTGATTAGCCGTTTAGCACGTATGCTAAAACCGGTGCGATTAAAACACTAGATTGGAAAAAATTCTAGCTAACTTAGGCTTTGAGGAAACGGCGAGTTAACGTTAAAAATATAGCAAATGCTTACTGAAAAATACGAAAAACGAAAAAAAAAACGAAAACATGTAACAAGCGCGCCTGCGAAAGGGTTAAGCATGTAACAAAATATAAAATATTAATGTAGAAAATATAAAAAGGTAAATGGAAAACACTTTCCAACTATAGTTCTGTCACGTTCTCTCTCCATGTTTGTGTTGCCCTCATGCACATTTTCTGCCTGCATCCGTGCCGTGTGGAAGAACGCAAAGCGTCGTCCAAATGACGAAAAATATTACTGTAAAGTATGCGATTTGCGACAACGAAATAAACAATAGAGCATAATATGAAACGATAGACGTTTTTTCTATCATCACACGATATAAATCGTCATATCGCACAGCCCTAGTAACCACCGTAGCAGGCACAGGTAAACACTTGTGCGTGTTCCTCACAAGATGGCTCCCCCGTCACAACATGCAACACGGCAGTCTCCATAAGCACTGTTACTTAGGAACACTATATTCAAATTACATGCAAGTACTTATTTTAATAAATGTGTATATTTTGATATTAAACAACATGAATTTGGTGCTTACAGAGACTGATCGCAAGGGTGCCAGTGGATCAGTATTTAATTTCGCACAAAATAATTTTTAATTGCAAATGTGAACAAAACCCTGATATGCATGCACATACAATGTGTGAGTGTGAGCTTCCAGTTGAACATACAAAATTCAGGCTCTGTGGGACTGCTGGACCCCCTGGTGTGAATTCTAACCTTAGGCTTCTTCTGCTCTTGCATCTCCTCTCCTGTCGCCTTTTCTCTGCTGTTTTCTGTAATGTCACGTTTCCATATTGTTTACACATTATGTAACAATCAAAGCTGCCAATTGTGTTATAGCAGCGGTCTCTGCAAGCTTATATTTTTTGGGGCAATTTTATCTTTGTGGATACTTGAGAGATACTGGTTTCCATCCACTGGATCAGCCTAAATGTAGACAACTATTATTGAATGTTTAGATACAACAAAAATTACAAGTAAATATTTATTTGTTGTATTTATGATACTTACATTTTTTAGCCATGCAAAACACAAAATAAAGTATCAATTCTGAATATTTATACTTTGTCACTGAACTGTTATTAGGCTCTATCGAATTGTGGTGATATTGAATCGTGAACCTTGATATTGTATATCGAACCGAATCATGAGAGAACTGTATTATCCCATCCCTAGATATGATGGTAAGACATGATTCTGAAGTAGCAAACTGGTTTGCTTGCCGGCCAGTTTTTTAAATTAATAGGTTCGTCTTCAGAGCACTCCCAGTCTATTTAGCTAGTTTTCGAGATATAGTGGTCAATGTATGCAGCTACTTTGCAATGTATGGTAGTGTGTGTACTTGGCTTCCCTTAGTTTGTAGGCTGTCTAGTCAGGTTAGCACAAGTTGTGGTAGGGCTTGGAATGGTGTTATTGTCTCACTCACTGGTCTAGGAGAGTTAGCCAGGTCTGACACTGCTGCTCATTCAACTTGGATTGATACACTTCTGGTCTATTGTGCTGGAAGTCGCTCTGGATCAGAGCATCTGCTAAATGAATAAACTAATACGTGAACTCCTCTGGTGCCAGCGGCCGCCTGAAGGGAGATGGTTAAGATGATCCTCAGAATCTACCTGGGTACCCCAGGTACCCCACTGTGATGCTGTGAATCTGTGTGTTCCCCTTTCTTGCCCATTTAAGACTGCTGTGTTTTAAATGGCTAACACAGGGGGGTAGAGCATGTCTCACTTAAACCTGAAGCACAGGACGAACCCTTGCTTTGGATCCTGTCGTGAGAAACAGCCATAGCTTTCTCTCTTCAGAGTCCCTGAGAGTTGGAATGGGTTTCTGAAGTTTGCATGCATCATGGAGACGGAACCTGTGGTCCGAGGGCAGTCTGATGTGTGAACTGGTGGTTTATTCTATCAAAGTGTAGCTGTGTGACCCCCAAAATGTGTAACGCCCATGTGTACAGTGACTCCAGTTCTAACCAGTTTCTTTTTGCTGCGGGATTGATAAGTCTCTTGGTTGGTGGATATTATGAGATTGACAGCACATGGCATCTCCACCAGTCACAGGCTTCATGAAGCCTCGCTCTCCTGTTGGCCAGAGGTTGAATTTGGTGGGGGGGGTTGTAGGTCATGGGTCATTGTGGGAGAGTCCATTCCCGCTCCACTCCTGGTAGATTAACACTGGAGCAGCTTTTAGAATCTAATGTGGGAAGTTTGTCAGTGATGAGTGTTCAGCCCTGTCAGGCTGGACGAGGGGGATTGGAAGGGTCATTACCATCTTCATTTGACCCAGACAGGCTGTTCCAGGAATGGTGTAGTGACCCTCAGCTGGCTTAGTTTAACTGGCATTTTACACAAGTCTTTTGAATGTGCGGTTTAGTATTGGTTGCATTAAAACTAATGCATATGCAATCTGTTCTGTTCCAGGAGCCGCCTGAAGGGAGATGATTAAGTTGACCCCCAGAATCCACCCAGGCTCCAACAGGTACTCCGCTTTGAATCTCGGTGTGTTCCCCTTTCTTGCCCATTTAAGACTGCTGTGTTTTAAATGGCTAACACAGGGGGGTAGAGCATGTCTCACTTAAACCTGAAGCACAGGACAAACCCTTGCTTTGGATCCTGTCGTGAGAAACAGCCATAGCTTAATCAGTCTTCTCCTTGATATGTGTCTCATGTTCATTTCTCAAAGGATGTATGAAAAAATCCTAGTAAAGTTTGGGTGAGAGGTTTTCACTGACTGTTGGTCGGTAAGTGTCTGTCCTGTTTAGGAACGGTTGCTTTGTGTGTATCTGCAGGTGAGCAGTAAGGGACGATGGTGTTCGGATCAGAGGGGTGAAACCAGGCTCTGAGCTGCTGAAGGTGAGCTGGGCTCAAATGCTTGAGTTCACATCCCCTTTACGCTTTGCCCATTCAAGGCTTTCAGTGTTTTGAGTGGCCATCACAGGGGGGTAGAGCAACCCTCACTAAAACCCGGGACAGAGGCCCTATCCCTGTTCCGGATCCTGTCGTGGGGAACACTATTTTTGGATAAATTTCTGCTTATGTATTTGAATGGGAGCATGCATTGAGTTTAGTCAGAGAGGCAGAGAGATCACTGGATGGTGAGCAGGTGGGGACTGGCACCTGAAGGGTTATTGAGTCAGTGCCGTTAGTCTTGTCAGGTGATGAATCTGTGCTGATGGTGTCAACCTCTGATTAAATGAATAAATGAGTAACATTGCCTTCACCCCACAGGTGCTGTGTGTGACCGACGCTGTCAAGATAAAGCAATATGATATTGCTCTGAAGATAAATGTGAAGTTTCTGTAAAGATGAATATTAAAATGAAGCTGCTGTAGACACTAATAAAAGTACTGGCTGAACAGGCATTGTTTATACTCTGTTGTGTGGAATCTCATGGGTCACGGCCACACCTCCCACTCAGAGGTCACTTCACTGATTTTCCTGAAGAGGCGGCTAGAAGCCTTAAATACTCCAAAGGGCCATTTAGTTTGTACATACAGTTAATTAAGTGTGACCTTGGTAAATAACATTAATAAAGAAGTGATTCTCCAGGAGATACTGAAACGCTACTGGCTGATGAGGGTGCTTGCTCTGGGGAATATCGGGGGGCGGAGCCTCAGTCGAGGTTGGGGAAATGTTAGTCACTGTGAGCAGACCTGAGCATAAAGGTGTGCAAATGCCGAAGTCACCTTTAAATGTTAAGTGTGTTGGCAGATGTGACCTTGAGGGACTGACAGTCGTGTAAGTGTGTATATGAACGCAGCTACGTCACAGACTGTTAGAGTAACCAGCCCAGTACTGGAAATTCAAAATGGCAAAGAAATGTGCATCGTCTCAGGATGAAATGTTTAACTCGATGTGTAAGCTTTTCACTGCAGCACAGAGGGTATGTTGTGCCTCTATCACAATCCTGTGATCACATCCTGTTACTGGTGATCTGACTGGCTTCGGATATAGACTGGCTTTGGCTGAAGGGCAGAGGAGTTTATTCTCAGATGAGGGGTAAGAGGTAGGCTCTGTCCCATGGATGTGAATTGCAGCTTTTGAAGGTTGAATTCGGCCGCCCTTTTCACTCAGGAACTGGCTGATTGGCTCTGGCTCAAAGAGCCAGTTTGTTTTTGACTGGAAAGCTGTTTTCTCCCGGGTATCTGCATCTGGACAACATCAAAGGTTTTTCTCAGGTTTGGGTTTGGAATGTCTGGGTGTAATTATACATGCAGACAGTTCCAGTAAAGCGTGGGGGGGATTAGTAAGAGGAATGCTTCATTCTTGACCGAGCAGTGCCCAGCAATACTGCAAGCTGTTTTTTTACTGATTATAGCACCATTAGCCAGGGAAAAGATACAGACCCATTTGCTTTCAGTGTGCTGAAGGCAGCCACAGAGCAAACCCAGTTTGCCTGAAGAGCTGGGACCTCATAAAACGCACAGATTTGATCTTAGAATATGCGTACGCTCAAATCCACGCCAAAGTTCAGATTTATAAAAACGGTCTTTGATGTGGGAAAACTACTTTGCTCCACGTCAGGTTCCAACTTGGCATACGCACATTTCCTTGTGGCAATGTTGGGAGTACTGCAGGTATTTGGAAATCTAAGAGCGCCAACATGTCGTCTGCTGCCTAATTGTTTCCTCATTATTATTATTATTGTTATGTGTAGTACTAGATGCTGTTGTAGTTGTATTGCCAGATTGAACACATTGCTTAGGCTATATGTAATGGTTTGCACAATAAAGTTATTAATAAAACAACATAAGCTAGGCTACTTGTGGAAAACGAAACAAAAACACACATTGGTTTTCCAGAACTACCCCTATTAGCATAATTGACACATCCTTGGAGGAAATGTATTTAATATACATATGGCAATAAGAAGGGAACAAATTTTTAGAGATCGGGGAGACTTCTTTGCACATGATGACGAATGGCTGATAAGCAGGTACTGCTATTAGAGCTTTGTGCCCAGAATTTACAGAGATGCACCAACTGCAACCAGGCCATACCCGTTGAGGTGTGATTGTTATCGGTCCTTGGGTTCCTGGCTCCAGGAACATTTCAAAGAGAAATTGGTGACTGGTCAAGCATATTCCAGCCATCGGTTAGTAGAATTATGCCAGCTGTACCTCGAGGCATCAATCATTTGTCCCCCCAGTACATAAAGTTTCCTTACACTGCCAAGGAGCAGCAGAATGTGAAAGAGGGTTTTGTGCGCACAACAGGATTCACCAACGTCATAGGTGCAACAGACTGCACTCACATTGCCGTACAGGAGCCCCATGCAAATGAGTATATATATGTTAACAGGAAGAATTACCACTCAATTAATGTGCAACTCATTTGCAATGCCCATATGGCAATTCTAAATGCCGTTGCCAGATGGCTAGGGTCGACGCACGACTCCTTCATTGTGTGCAATTGCAGTGTGGGGAATTGTCTAGAGGCTGGAGCAGGCGAAGACGGTTGGCTTCTAGGTAAATCACTTTTTTCTTTGTACTTTGCTGCTTTTTTGCTTTTTTAATGTGTATAAAATAATTATCGCTACACAATCAGGTGACTGAGGTTATCCTCTGAAGCCATGGCTTCTCACCCCCCTAGCGCACTCACAGACAGCCGAAGAAGCCCACTTTAACATGGCTCATGCCCGCGCGCGGTCAGTTGTGGAGCGCACTATTGGGATGTTAAAGGGAAGGTGGCGGTGTCTGGATCCATCAGGAGAGAAACTGCTGTATGAGCCCAACATGGGATGTTGTGTGCTTCACAATATCTCTGTGAGCCATGGGCTTGGGATGCGAGAAGATGAAATGTACATGGATGTAGAAGATCCCCCTCCGCTACCCGCTGACTGGAATACACATGACACTGCGCTCATGAGAAGACAGCAGTTGATTCACATGTTAAAAATGTTAAAAATGTTTATTCACATGTTAAAAATGTACTTTTTTCCAAAATATCTTATTCACACACCGTTTACTCATGTAGTCTACACGAGCCGACAGAGTCTGGAACCGAACCGAACCAGAGCCTGTCGCATCTGCCTAAGTTCGGCAACTACTTCACCAACTGAATGAATAAGACCTCTTTGTGACCGTAGGACAGCCTCAGATATTACCCTCCCCTGACTGGGATAGCCTGAGGTGGATGCTGGCGAGGGCCGGGGAGATTCCTCCTGTGTGAGAGTGGTCACTCTCGCTGCTGCTGCTGTTTGGGAGACCGGTCTTCCAGGGACCGCTTTTCGCTGGATTGGTTCGTCATCTGCATTAATAAAATTGCACAACTACAAAAATGTTGCAACTTGCAAGTTTCATTATTTATACTAAACTTTACTTGGTTTTAACCACATGCCAGCGTACTTCCTGAAGCTGCATCAGTCAAAAGATCCGTGTCACCTTCCACATAGACGCCAACAACAGCACTCTCTCCAATGATAGCAGCTATTCTGTCATCCTCTGGGGTGAGGTTTGGGGGCATTTAATTAGGGGACGTTTACAAGGCGAAGATCTAACACCACTCATCTGCGCACAATTTCAAGATCATTTGTGATTAATAGATTCCGCATCAGGGAGAGTGGCGTACGCACATTTTTTTGTGTGTACATTCATTGTCTCTGAATCGCACGTACGCACATTTCAGAAATGATCTTAGATCAAATGTAAGATGGTTTCTATGCAACGTTTTTATAAATGAGGCGCCTGGGGTTTCACAGCGAGGTACATTGGGGTCTCGCCTCGTCTTTGTGCTGATAATGAAGGGGGGATGTGCTGCACCCCACTCTGGACCCTCTCACTGCCAGCATTATAGAGCAACTCTCTGCTTGATTGGCATCAACTTTGTCATTTCCATGGGTTACCTGGAATATGGTTTGCAGTGGTTGGTTTTCATTTCTGAATTACAAAAAACTCAAGGTTTTTTTTTTTGAAACATCGGTCATTCAGATCAGCAGCACCTGCGCAATTTCACCACAGAGACTTTTTTATCAGACTTCATTGGTCAAGTATGCTTTTGCACATACAAGGAATTTGACTCTGGTTCTGAGCTCTGGCAAGAAACTGCCTTGTCACAGCTCAGAACACCAAGGGGGTTACTGGGATTTCGGTGCTTTTTGTACCAAATAACGGAAGAGATATAGTGTCATCCCCTGGGTATCTGTGCAGCCCCTGTGAAGAGTGTAAATGTCCACCTCTCTCCTCGTGACTCTGAACTACACCAGATCACCTGCTAAATTTAGTCACATTCGGTCATCATACCAGAAATGACATATCACATTCTCTCAGCACTCACTGCTTCCTTTTTTAATATTTTGTTAAGCATAGTTGAATATTTGGTCACAACAAATTTGTTGACTGTTCATATCTAATGCTGCTTGTTGATCTGAGAAATTGATACCTGGAACTTATTGTGTTGCAGAAATGCGTCTCTCAGGCTCATGGAGATATTTTGCGTGACACTCTCTGTCAGGGAGATATTTTGTGTGACAGTCTTTTTCAGGGAAATATTTTGCATGCCACTGATCCCCTGAAGATCTCAGAGTTGTCTTTGTCTTGGGCCATCTGCACTTTGAAGCGGGACTTCAGAGAAAGCCCTGTCCTCTCTGCTCATTCAACCTCCAACCCCCCCCCCCCCCCCCCTTTCAAAAAAAAAAGGTAATCTCACAATGGCCCATTAGCAGGGATAGCAGAAAAGACCAGGCCAAGCTGTTTACAGCACAGCAGGAGGTTCTGGGATCAGATTCCACCACCATTACATTACATTATTGTCATTTAGCAGATGCTCTTACCCAGAGCCAAATACAATTCTTATCCATTTATACAGTTGAATATTTTCTGAGACAATTGGGGTTAAGTACCTTGCCCAAGGGTATGATTCCAGTGTGCCAGCAGAGAATCAAACCAGCAGCCTTTCAGTTATGAGCCCCTACTCCTTACCACTATGCTGCACTGCCGTCCTGCTTTGTGCAAAACATAATAGTGTTATGCTGCCATTGGCATTTCATAATTTATGTCCGGCAGAGAGCAAAAGAACAGCTTTAAATGAATCACAGAGGCCGAGGCACAGAGAAAGCAATGAGGGGAATGTAATGTAGCAAACATGGGCCGTTTACGGGAAGCTGGAAATCGGTTCATCTGAATGAGGCACCTGCACTGATTGTTGTGCTTGGTTCCGACAAGCCGCAGGGGAAGTTAGCGATTTTCCTGATTTGACAGGACGACAATTATGCGCTTGGTTTTTTTTTCCTGAGATGGGTCAAGTGTTTATTTTCACCTGTGATTTTCCTGGACTCTGCTCAGCCATTCCCATTAGGGTAGTAGAGTTAGTGCTCATACCCTTGCGGTTGTGTCATGAAATTAGTTCTAAAGAAGTTAAACTGCGTGTATTCCTGGATAAAAGAAGATATGAAGAGAGTAATCTCTGAAATATTATTATGTTCTTTTTTGGTGTTGACTTACCTGTCCTGCTTGTCTGATGTTCACAGCACGTGAGCTACTTAGAGGGGTTGCTGGTTTCAGTTCAGTTCAATTGTGATTGTTGTTGTGTGAGCAGGAACAGTGTTTATCTCTTCACATTAATATGGAGCTAAGCATTTCTACTGTCTTTGTCAGGTCACTGTTTGAGAGATAAGACAACTGAACACTGAGAGCTGAGCACAGTGTTAATGGACAGCAGGGTGAGTTCTGTGTTTGTAGAGCCGAAAGCTGCTTTTCCTGTGACACTGAGCAGCACTGGAGGGCGTGGTGTCAGGTTGTTGTGTTGAAAGAGCAGCAGCGGTGCGGTTTGAGGGAAGCCATCTGCGAGTTCTGCGGTGGCGTTTCCCTGTAACTGCCCTCAGATTTGCCGGAGTTTGACCATTTCCTGGCAGAACTGTTTCACTGAGGTGAGTGGTCAAACCCTCCTGGCTCTTCCCCTCCAGCCTGCCACCGCACAGAACAAAGTCTTCCGTACCTTCATTACTCAACAGATCACCAAAGTGACCTCTTGCAGTCCGGGGGGTGGGGGCTGTCACTCTGAGAGCTGGGTGTCAGGAGTCTGGTGCTTTAGCACTAAGACAGTGCCCGCTCTGGACATTATTACAGGTCACAATACAGCAGGAAAGACTGCATACAGCCCTGGGCAGGCAGACATGCAGATGAGTGTTCAGACAGACGGACAGACCCACAAGCGTAAAAACAGTGACTGAGAGAAGTGATGCTACGTTCGCGACTGATCCGAGTCTTTTGAACGGCTCTTTGGTACGAGCGAAGGGATCCGAGTTGTACTTGAGAGCCGTTCTTTTTATTGTTGCGGCCAAATTTCACTGCCTTCCCTAAACTCACTTTGTGTAGCATAGTGGTTAAGGAGCAGGAGTTGTAACTAAAAGGTTGCTGGTTTGATCCTGAGAGAGAGAGAGAGAGAGAGAAAGAGAGAGAGAAAGAATCCCCCCCCCCCCCCCCCCCGGATTGTTTCATGGCGGTTATGTTCCAAAGCACAAATGCAGAATGACATTAGGTCTCCCAATACGAGTAATTTCTGATCCATACCATATCATTATATGATATGATTATTTTGCAGATAAACCTACTAAAGAAAGGAGAATGATGGCTAAGCTATCTTCCCTTTATTCCCATCACTAACTGAGAGGGTGAAGTGATGCGGAGCTGTCTGGGAATGGTGAGCTCTGTCTGTATACAATCACTCCCACACCCGACCCCTGCCTCCCCTCACTTCTAGACAGTAGCATCCTATCACAAACCTGAGGAGCTAGCTAGACCAATCACAAACCTGAGGATGCAGCAACACCAATCACAAACCTGAGGAACTAGCTACACCAATCACA
The DNA here is from genome assembly GCF_013368585.1 of Megalops cyprinoides. NCBI lineage: Eukaryota > Metazoa > Chordata > Actinopteri > Elopiformes > Megalopidae > Megalops > Megalops cyprinoides. Next base: position 2,584,064 of record NC_050584.1, read on the forward strand.
AACCTGAGGAAGGAGCTAGACCAATCACCAGCTCTGCACTGATGAAACATTTTCCCTCCCTGTGGAAGTGTAGTGTGAGAGATCTGACCGAAACCATGACTTGTTCACCTGTACACAGAGACCACAGATATCTGATGAGAGCACACTGCTACCATGGTAATGGTGGAACAAAGGCCCCACTGTGTTTCATGCAGAGAATGATCAGGTAACAAGGTTGAGTTCACCTGTGTCCCACAGAGACACTGCTGTGGGCTGTGTGTGTGTGATTATGAATGTCACTATATATCTGTGCATGTGTGTGTGTAGTTGACACTGTATGTGTGTGTCTGTGAGTGTGTGTATGTTCGTGGACCGTGTGCAGTGCAGCTGAGAGTGTATGCGTATGTGTGAGTGTGTGTGTAGTTGAAAGTGTCTGCATGTGTGAGTGTGTCTGACAGCAGAGGATGTCAGCATAGAATACAACAGACTTGGGGGGTGTATTACAAATGACAAAAGATGAAATTGTTTACATTGCCCACTTACTGAGGCAGCAGACTGGGCTGTTATCTCAATACCATGACCCAATTTCACCTGCCTCCTTCCTGCCCCCCTCCTGCCTCCCCACTCTCTGAATCACCCAGTGACAGCACAGATCTGGTTCTGCGGCAGGTCTGCTTTCACCACCCCACAGAAAGCCGGAGTCTGTGGCCTCGTTAGGGCTCGTAAATCTGGCATCAGAGAAGCGAGTGTGCAGCTGTGAGGGCTGAGGAGTGTGCCTTTGGCAGACGCAACTCTGTCCCTGCGGTCTGGCGTCTGTGATGTTCTCTCAGGAGTACACTCTGTTCCTGCTGAGAGAAGTGTCTGCAATCCCAGCACTCTGCATCCATTTACTGCAACACAAAGGCCCTGTGCTTTCACCCTCCTCACTCACAGCTGTGGGACTGTTTTTCCCTCTTCCCTCTGCAGCCAATTACCTGAGATAAAAGCCAGCCCCGCCCCCAGTGTGCCTGGCTCCACCCCTAGTGTGCCCAGCTCCACCCCTAATGTATTTAGCTCTGCCCCTAGTGTGTTCCTGCTCCGCCCACTGTCCATTTGGCTCCACCCTTGGTCTCTCCAGTTACCATCTCGTTCTCTTCACCTCTGCCCATAGTCTACTCAAGTCTGTACAGACCCAAGTTTAGCCCCACCAACAACCCACCTGTCACTTCCCGCCCCAGTAATCCATCAGCTCCACCTATGGCCAATTTGGCCCCACCCACAATCCACTCTGCTCCACCCACAACATACCTAACCCCACCCACAATCCACTCTGCCCCACCCACAACACACCTAACCCCACCCACAATCCACTCTGCTCCACCCACAACACACCTAACCCCAGCCACAATACCCTCTGCTCCATTTGGCAGGACACTGGCTGTTGCCCAGCCCAACACTGGTCAGATCATTTCTGTCCAAAGGCCATGAGATACCTTTTATATTAATGCATATCAGTTCCTATACCACTCTGCAGCATTAAAAAGCTCCCTGGCTGTGGATGCATTAGCCTGGTAAGAGCCACTGTCCTTGTGTTTGCGTAGTTCATGCACCCTGGGGTAGTTTCTTTCACAAATTACTCCACTCTTTTCCAGTTCTATATTAATGTGGAATAACTGCACAGAGAGCAGTCTGAGCTAAAGCTGAACACAGAAGCAAAGCCTCCTGTTACGGCTTTTGGCACCAGTTTGCTAGGTGCTCTAAACTGCACCTCTCACTAAAGCCAAATTAGGGGAGTTCTATCACTGAAGAACAGGAGAGTCGTTTGACCTTTGATGTGAGAGTGCACTCCACACAATTAGCTAGCAGCACTGATCCCCAAGCCCCTTTACTACAGGGGGGTGTCAGGGGCGAGCTACACCATGATCAGTGTGGGGGGAAAGAGAGAGAGAGAGGGAGGGAGAGAAAGATTATCCATTGACCCCTGCCCACAGATACAGTTTTTCTGTTTTCCAAATCGGAGGTTTCGTCACTCCAGACGGAAATTTAAGCCGAGTTGCTGTTGTTCTTTGTCCTAGGTGCTGAGAAAACCTCACCCAAAGAATCAAAGCATCTTTTTAAAAGAACAAACAACTCTGCCAGTCTGGGACACTAAAGAAAGAGATGCTCCAGCTCCGCCCCCCTCTCCGAACTGAGTACATTGAAAGACAGACAGTGATACTGGTCTTATTCATAAACACATACTTAAACTTCAGCGTTTCAGTTAACAACATTCCTCGGGTGAAATCTGACTGACCCCCTGTGAGGGCTTCTCCCCACACAGTAACAGCCATAAGAGACGGTCCATTTGCATTAGAAACCGTGAAAGCGCAGTGCACTCCATGACTTAGACTGTCTTCAGCTATGAAGCAGTCATCATTTGTAAATCAAGCACTCATAGTGACCACACATTGACCTCAAACTACTGTTGTGCTGATCTAACAATCGAGCGTGAGAAAGTGTATGTGTGTGTGGGTGTGTATGTATGTGTATGTGTGTGTGATGGTAGACAGATGGTGTTAGGCCACCCGCTCTCTGCACAGGTGTGTGAGGCAAACAGAGACAGTCCCAGTCTGTGACAGGTATGTGTGTCAGGTGTGTGTGAGCGTGGAGACTCTGGCTATCTGTGGGTTCAGGGATGTGACCTCTGCCTCTTTGATGGGGGTTAAAGGTCAAATTGGCCTAGGCAGGAGTACGTGGAACCATCAATGCTGGGAGGTTATGTGTGTGTGTAGGGGGTGGGGGGTAGGTTGGTGGTGTTTTTCTGACCGGTGACCTCTGGCCCAGAGAAAGTCAGAAGAAATACTCAGTGAAAAAGCACAGTAACACAGAGGTGCTTTGATCACACCTCCGTGTGCCGGACTTGCTTTCAGGTGTGGATTTCCTGTGAAGCAGCAGGTCTTCAGTGGATTACCTGTGACGCTAAATTTGAGGTTAAAATCACCTTTGACTCCACATTTTTGCAAATGTCACCTTCACAGCTAAACTCTAACCTTGTTGACAGCCTGATAAGTGTTATAATAATTATATTTTATACAATATCCAATACAATATTCAACTCAATTGCAGAAATCTTGGACACCTGATAGTCTGATATTTACTGTACTCGTATGACCTTGCACGTGAGAGATTCTTATTTTCTGTGGAAAGGGAACAGTCCTGTGTATCTGTTTGTTTAGAGATTAAGAGTCCTTTGGGATTACTGGCTAAGTTACTTAAATGTACTTCCGGTGAAGTGCTACTGAATGAAGTTGCCACAGTTATCAGAAGTGTTTTTCCAGAGAAATCTCCATCAGCAACACAACCTTCTCACGTGCACCAGGACACCAGCAGGCATCTCTCACACAAAGGATAAACCGAGTGTTTAAAGGCTTACAGTAAGCAGCAAAACAAAACACGCATACACATACACACACACACACACACACACACACACACACACTTACTCACTCACAGACATGACACACACACCTGCAGACACAACACACACACGCACACACTCTCACTCACACACACAGAGTAAACGGGAAGCTCCTCTCTCCCTGTGTGTCTGTGCAGTGAGGCAGACGTTAGGTGTGCTGTGTGTGGATGTCATGCTGATCGGGGTGTGTGTGTGTATGTGTAGGGGGGTGTAGGGGGGTGTTGGGGGGGTGGGGGGGGGCAGAGGCCTGAGGCCCTGGCGCATTCCTCAGTGCATACCTGAGCTCCTATTGTGATGCGGAGCTGTGGCAGGGCTCTCCCCCTCTGTCACGCAGATGTATGCAAATGGACGAACGCGTTTAAGTGTTTACATTTCATTGAGAAAAAAAACAGATCCTCTTCCTTTGTTGCAGTGGAACGGAGCTTTCACAAGGCGGCCGCAGGAATTTCCAGCCCCGTTTGGAAATGCTAATGCGGCACAGAGCACTAAACAAACAGGCTCTTTCCAGCAGCTTTCTGCCTTTTCAAGGCACAAACAAACCAGGACCGAATGAAGGTGACAGGGAAATGCTCCTCGAACAAACCTTCACCAGTAATACAGTTTTCATCAATGGAATGTGTATTACAGCTTGACTTTACTGGGCATCAGCTGTAAATCACACTTTAGCGTAAGGAACACAAAACAGTGTAAAATGAGTCACGCTGTTAAGTGTAAAATAAGGCGTAGGATGCAGTGCCGATAAGCCTGTGTGTGGTTGGTTCGGGGCGGCTGCCTCAGGCCTGTGTGTGGCAGACTGCACGCCCAGCGATCTGGGAGCGCAGTGCTTCCTGCATCGGTGTGGATGGTGGACAAAAAGGGTCGCCCCGCAGAAACAAACACACGTTGTCTGAGCGTTTAATAAGAGTAATCAGGGCCTCCCAGCATTGCTGCAGTGTTATTGGAGCGTTGTTATAACGTTGCAGCTCAGGGGAGAATGTGTACAGGAGGTGCAGCACTTCCTCCTCCTGTCTGTGGAGCCCCCCCATGTATCCCACCATTCATGCACTTCATTGGATGTTTATTCCTGCCGTCCAATGACTTCTCTCCATTTAGGAGATCGTCCAATCATTTCTCTCTGTTTAGGAGATATGCTTAGTGGCTTGGTGGAAGGGTCAGAGCCCAATACACATGCCGTTTCTGCCTGGCGCAGTGTGAGGAGCCAAGGGGAGAGGGCCTGATGCCCCAGCAGTGAGCTGCCTGTTTTCAACTCGCTCTTCTGGGGTTCTGGATCATTCTTCTGTTCACCTCATCAGGAATATGTGCTCATTCCTGTCAGTTCCACCTGTTCACGCTCAACAATCCACCTTCAAAAGGAGTCAAATCCTTATTGGTCAGTGCATCAACAGAACTGCAATGATGTTCAGTAAACAGACATCACCCTCCCAACTGTAGCTTTGGGTCAGCTCTTACCCACTTCCAGTAAACTGACTGATGCTTTGGGTTTTAACCACTTCCTGGATAGGTAAAGGAGACAGGTAGATAGTCAGCACTAAAACTATTACAGACTGAAGTAAAACAGCTCCATCAAGTTTGAGCTCGGCAGATGTTGCTATTTTTCTCATAGAAATCCTCTGAAGCTGGAGAGGCCTTCTTTTAAAGAAAATACTCAGCGATAAAAGCAAAAACATACAGAAAGAGACACAGCAGCGGCGGTAGCAAAGGGGTGGGGTACCACCACAACATGGGCAAGTGCAGACCTGTCTGCTGCTCAATCAAATGCCTTTATTTCATACTGAAGTAGGGTGTCTGTCATCGCAGCTCTTTTCAGTTATACATTCCAAGCCATAATAACCGAACGGGTGACAGCCAAATACCTGAGCAAGACACAGGAGTGGCGAGGAGAGAGAGAGAGAGAGAGAGAGAGAGCGAGCTAGAGAGAAAAGAGAGGGAGAGATAGAATGAAAGGGAAAGACAGAGATTGTCTGTCCTGCCAATAAAGCACCTTAAATTGAATATTAATTAAAATTCGGAAGTGAGAAAGAATGAAGAGAGAGAGAAAGAGAGAGTGAAGGCCAACAGGAAGGAAAAGGAGAGAGAGTGGGAGAGAGAAAGTAGGGCAAAGTGAAGCAGGGTGAAAGTGAGGTAGGGTACTCCAGGCCATCAGATGAACACATGTGACCCTCAAACAATCTCCTTAGTATAACACAAGATAAAGCTTTGAATGTTTAAACATGAACACCCCCAACCACCACCACTGCCACCACCATGGAGCAACAGACTCAAACCCAAACCTGAGATGACCTGCATCACAGCAGGACTCCAGGAGTCTAACACATCTCTGCTGTACCCACCTTAATTACATTATGAACACACACATAGCCCTCCAGTATCCACAGTAGCTACATGGGCAGTCAGAGAAGCAAACGGGAAGAAAAAGGGAGAGGAGAGAGAAATATAAAGAGATAAAGGAAGAAGGGAGGAGAGGCCACTCCACTATCAGACCAAGCCAGAATCCACACACCTGAACAAACCCCACTCTCTGTGTAAACTATAACAGAATTTCTAGGTGGTCACAGAACCAGTTTGTTTCCAGAACACAGCAGAAACATTATTTTATTAGATTGTAATTGGACCAATCTGTGTTCAGAACGTAACATGACTGGGACACTGCTGCTGTACCCTTGGGCAAGGTACTTAACCCACAGTTGCCTCAGTAAATATCCAGCTGTATGAATGGATAACATTGTAAAGAACTGTAACCTATGTAAGTCGCTTTGGATAAAAGCGTCTGCCAAATGAATAAATGTAAATGTAAAAATGACTGCACAGTGCACACACACTCAGCCTCAGCTGAGCAGGTCCCCAGGGCATGAGGAGAATTTGGCCAGCGGGATCCACGCGCGAGCTGCGGAACTGGAAGGGGCCACACGTGGCGGGGGACTCAAGTGGACCGACACGAACACGCGTGGACGCCGCGGTGAATGGCGCTCCTGCCGGCGAGATCAACATGTCACGACGTGTTCATGCTTGCCGTGCGCGCTCTCCTCCGGACGCGCGCAAGCCGTTCTTTTGATTTGACGCGATCGTCACTACCGATGAATTGTCCGTTATTTTGCGGGAGTCGACCAAGACCATCCTTTACCTCTCCCTCATGTTAATCTCCTGCTGAAAAGAATACCTGTTGTCAGACAGTTAAGTCATCAAGTATAATTAATAATTTCCAACGCTTCACCATAGTGCTTCAAATAAGAACTATCGGAAAACTGGAAATTCTGTGTACTACAGGACACCTATAGTAGGCTACTACAAGACTCATATAGGGACAACGCCACAGGCTTTAAGAAATTCAGACAGTAAAGCGAAATTCCCACAACCTGTCGGTAATTTATAAAAAAGCAGAGGAGGATGGTGGGTTATATTTTCTGCACAGTGGCGTCGTTAGGTCCGGTCATTCGGGGCTAAAGCCCCGAATATTTTAAGCCTAGCCCCGAATATTTTCGCCCTGAAAAAAGGAGGTGTTTATAGCAAAACAACAGACAGACTGTGTAACAGAGCGGAACTTGAATTGCAGCGTCCGAAGGTGTGATAATATTTATTATAAAGGTAGATATAACCTCCCCAACCTTACCGATGCCGATCTCCCTTCAAAAAAAAAAAAAAAAAGAAAGAAAGACAAGGCGCTACACAGCTTGTGTATATGTGTGCATTTGTGTGTTCTGTATTCAGTTGACTCACAACTCAAGGCTCGCAGGTTTCTCGTCCGTGGGCAGTAATGACTTACGCATACTTGCGCCACTCACTGAAAAGTACGTGTTCGTTATCAATGTGCGAATTCAACATTAACACCCTCAATAAAGGGCGCGGGGCGGGGTCGCATTACGCAATGACTTCACAATATATATTTTAATTCTGTTTTTTTTTCAGGTCGCTTTGAGCTCTATCCTTTCCACGGGGGCGACACTGACGCTCTTTCCCGCATGAAATCCGTTTTTGCGGATTCGGCGCTCCACCTGTTTATCACGGCGTGTTTATCTGCGGCTCCACGTGAAAAGCAACGGGGGGGAGGGGGGCACCCCTTTCTCGGAAACAACCAATCAGCGGTGAGCAGCAACTCTGCTAATATATATTCGGTCGAGTCGGATTTCAGACATTAGAGTTGGTGCCATCAGGAGCAGCGGGAGGACCTCGGGCGACGAGCTCTTTCTTTCAACACCGAGAGGATTACATGCGTATTTTCCTACGCATTTCCTGAGTCTGACCCCAAAACTTTTTTTAATTAAAGCTGACACTAAATTTTTCGAGATGCGCCTGATTCAGAACATGTCTACTATTACGGAATACTCGATTCCCGAGAGACCCACCGGCAGGGTCATCAAAATAGCGGTGGTCGGCGGCAGCGGCGTCGGGAAGACCGGTGAGTTAAAGCCAAAAACTGGACTCCTCTGATCCACAACACGCATTGAATGATACGTTTGCTTTAATGCACACATAGCATAACTTTATGTCTGTTACACGCTACAAAAAGCAGAGCAATATGTCCCCCAGCTGATGTAACGATTATTTGCTTTGATTGTGAATTCTTTATTTTTTCACTTTAGCGCTTGTCGTCCGATTCCTCACGCGGCGCTTCATCGGAGATTACGAGAGAAATTCGGGTACGTGTCCGTGTTTCACCGCTGCCATTACGGCGAGTTTTATACCACGGCGCGGTGCCGACATGGGGAAAGGCGGCATGCATTTTAACTCGCGTTTTTCAATTGAACAGGTACCCTGTACTCCAGACAAGTCCAGGTTGATGGAGAGCAGGTGGCGATTCAGGTGCAAGACACGCCTGGCGTTCATGTAAGTTCCTCTCCTTGCACAAAGTTTGTGATGTCCTTGCGCGTCGCGGGGGTGAAGGTGCTTTCAGTGCAGGCAGGGTGCTTTGCGTTTTTGCGCATAAGGCACCTAGTCCCGTGGGATGTCCCCGATGCCTGCAGGGGCCACGTATCTACGCGTTTACGAGGGTGCTGTAACCACCGTTTGATTCAGAGAGAGGCGCAGGCCATCATCCGATTTTGGCATGTTTATAAAACGTAGACTTATCAATGCAAACATTCTAAAATGATTCGACATTTTATTGTGGATTAAATAATTAGAGGGAGTTCCGTTCATGATTACCGCTTCCCAATACCCTTAGCTGAGCCCAGTGTAGCCCAGCTCGCAGCCATTTTCCGCCGCTGGCGCTGATCCAAGAGGCACTTTTTCCCGGCTGGAAAAGTGTGTGTGTGTCTCCGAGCGCCTGTCTAGGTCACACGATACGGCGGCGAGGCAGCGCTCTCCGCTTCCTCCCGTGGGTATATCTCCGCCGTCTGCAGAGAGACAATTACAGCACTATCGCACCGCTGTGACAAAGACCCGATTCGTGCCTCTTTCATCCTTTGAACACACCGCGTTTTGCTTGTGGTCGCTGGGTGCAGGTTAATTTAGAAGGAAGTTGGGGGTTTTTAAAAGTTTTAAAATAGAAGTTTCTATTGAGGCTGTGAACTGTGCGTTTGGGTCAGGTTCTATTTTAACCCATTCAGAGTTCAGAGGAGTGAATTGGATACTGAAATAGTGTGACATGGCTCATGCATGGACACACAGCAGAGAGGGGGGCACTGAGACAGCCTCATAATCTCTCTCTCTTTCTCAGGTGGCGGGGAATGGACTCAGCTCCCAGGATCATGTGACCCACTCCATCCAATGGGCTGACGCGGTGGTCCTGGTCTACTCTGTGACAGACTGTCGAAGCTTCGAGCTGATTGGCCAGCTACACCAGCAGGTGCAGCTCTTGCACCCACACAGCCGCATGCCGGTCGTCCTGCTGGCCAACAAGGCGGACCTGCTGCACCTGCGGCAGGTGGACCCCCAGCAGGGCCCATGCCTGGCCGCTGCCCTCAGCTGTCCCACCTACGAGGTCTCAGCCAGCGAGAACTACAGCGAGGTGTACAGTGCTTTCCACCTGCTCTGCAGGGAGCTTGGCAGACAGGCCCCGCCCCCTCTGCCCATCAGCACTGAGAAGAGGCGGTCCTCGCTCATGCCCCGCCCCAAGTCCCCCAACATGCAGGACCTGAAACGGCGCTTCAAGCAGGCGCTGTCCGCTAAGGTCCGCACCGTCACCTCGGTGTGACTTTGTGGACGGACGGGCCCAGGGGGGCCTGGGAAATGAGACAACGAGGAGAGGAGAGGCGGGGGGAGACCTACCGGCTCCCATCCTTTTACGGGACGTCCGCTCTGCTGCGGGGGTGGGGCTTACACCCCTCCTGCAGAATGAACACAACGCAGGACTGTTATAGGTCATCTGCCTTTTGACAACACTGATCTGTGTACTTTGAAACGGGGGGTGTACACAGTACAGCAGAGGTGTCGGCTTGGCGGGGTGTGGGGGGGGGCACTCACACTGCCTTACAGCAGAACAGAAAGTTCACGCCTGGCCTGGAGAGAATCCATCACGACACATTCTCCTTCTCTCTCCTGGCAACACAAACTCTGCAGGCCAAAGGGCACATATTTATAGACTGCCTTTTAAGAGGGTTTTTGCTGCTGAGGCTGACGTTCGGAACAGAGGCAGGAGCTGCTTTTGTGCTGTGAGAGACAGAAGCACTTGGGTCCTTGAGCCGTTTTATTTCACCGCGTTTTGAGCGGATCGCGCCAATCTGAGATTTCCTGTCTACCGAGCCAATCTGGAAGGCGACGGACACTTAGCAGGATATATTTTCGCCCGGACAGAAGGGTCTCGGTGATGTTATGTAATGCACTTTACAAAAACCAGAGGGCACTGCATGTTGGCTGTCTTTTATTTATTTTTTAGAGCCAATCCCCAACTGAGGCGGGGAGAGCGCTGCTGTCATTTTTCTCATCATTTTTCTGAAATAAAACTTTGAAAAGATTTGTGGTGTTTGTTCAGCACTACAGACACACCTCACAGGGGGATCTGCCTGACCTGGGATCAGTGGTAATGCACCTCCTTCCCCTGGTGAGGTCAGGACTCCTGTAATGACTACACTGACAAGGTTGCACTGCCACCTGAGGAACACTACAGGGCACATCTCAGTTTGCCTCCTGCTGGTGGTGATGGTAAAGCAAGGTTTAATGCGTGGAGGGATTATGTATCTTCCACCCACTGCCAAAGCATGCCACAAAGATGCATCTCACTGAATGATCAGAGAACATCTTCAGCTCAGTCTCTCCGTGACTAAACTCCTCTGCTGCGAAGTCATCACCGCTTTGCGATCTCCCCTTCTCCCTCGACATGTCTGTGTCACGTCGATTGGCAGTGTGGTGTAGTGGCGAGGAGTAGGGCTCATAACTACAAGGTCGCTGGTTCAATTCCCTGCTAGGGCACTGCCGCTGTACCTTTGGGCAAGGTACTTAACCCAGAAGAGAACGGTATGTATGGATAAAACTGTAACCTGTGTGAATCACTGTCTGCTAAATGACAGTAATGTAATGTAATCTGTCACCATCCCAGGGCTGGAGCTGGACACTAACCTGCCCTTCACAGCTAACACAGCCACAGTGACACGCAGGTTTTTCTGTAACATCACACACATAATACAGCAGCGGCTGCTCTGAAATACTAAAATCTGCCTGTTTCTTACTCCCAGCTCAGCACATCTCTGCAGACCAGACTCCTGCAGTTCTGCTATGGCAGGTGCTGTCAGATGTCACCAGCTGATTCAGCTGCTCCACTGGTCTAAAACTAACCAAAATGCTCCCATGCCACACCTCTCCTCATCCCTCTACACTGGCTGACTGTTACAGCACAGATAAAAATCAAAACTAATTCCAGCCTACATATCAGTAACAAAAACTGCACCCCCATACTTACAATCTAAAATCATATCCCCACTCCACTACACTCCCAGATCGCTCCAATCTGCTACCTCACACCCTACGCTCCCAGGCCACTCCACCCCTCTACCTCACACCCTGCGTTCCAGCCAGACCACTCCACTGCCTCACACTCTACACTCCTACTGCACTCTGCTACCTCTGGCTGCCTGGAAGTCACTTCCTGGAAGGGTTGCTCATCTCCTTCATGTCCCTGATGCTGGGTCTTTGCTGTCAGTGCAGGCATTGATTGCAAAATGAGGCATCCCCCATAAGCAGAAAATCTGGCAGGAGAAGAGCGTTCCAAATGGTCACACAAGGCCCTTTCGGTATGGGCGTAAAAGGAATGTTGGGAGAACGTTAAGGGAAGGCCTGAAAGCACTGGAGTCCAGCTGCACGGAGAGGTTTTCCAGGGTCCTAGTCTAAAGGAAGAACACTGGCTCTGAAAGCAGACCACACACACCCCACAGGAGCAGAGGCACCAGGAGCAGAGGCACCGCAACGTGCTGCTTCTTCAGCTAACAGCCAATCACACCGCCTCCTGGTAACCCTTGGTAACCGGCAGCAGTAGGAGGTAAGCAGACACAGGGCGGAGAGCGTGCAGAGGCTCACCCCCCCCCAAACAACAGTGAGCGCACAGGAGCTGCGAAACAACTGTGAATGTTGATCCAACCGTGCCGACTTCGGACACTGCTCCAAACACTGCGAACATGAAAGCTGCTCAGATCATGGCGACCTTGAACGTCCTGTGAAGGCTGCTCCGGTCACAGTGACCGCGAACATGCTGTTAATGCTGATCCAGTCACAGCAACCGTGAACACTGCACTGACCGCGGTGTCCACAGTCTATGTGATTAGAACAGCGTACACAAACAGTTTAATTACATGCTCCAGCTCATTTAATGAGCACAACAGGACAGCAAGTATGAATGTTTTCAATTTACACTGCCTTTTACACAAGGTCAAGGAACAGCATTGTGATTCAACCTATTAAATCAGCACACCCCACAATGGTCCAATCAGCACTCTGAGCAGAGGGCCACCCCCTCCCTGTCACCCCTGACCTGTTGGTCACTTCACGTAGTGACCTTTAATGACCTGCTGAATCACGCAGAAATGCAACATCAGCTCTGATTGGCTCTTTATTCCACAGGGAGCTCAGAAATCTGGGGACAGAGAACATCGTGTCCGTACGGACAAGCACAGCGTTTGCATCTTAAACAAACCCAAGACAGAACACAGGCTGCCTTGTAACAATGGTAACACGCGCTGGGTGCGGTGACACCGTCAGAGGTGTGGGAATCTACCGGGGAATCAAGTCCTGTCAATCAAGTCCTTCAGTCTGTATCCTACAGGGATCCAGGCACACAGAGACAGAGAGCATACTGTCAGTGGAGGACCAGATATCCAGCTCCAGAAATACAGAAATGCAGGAATGCAATAGTCTAGAGGTGTCACACAGTCCCGGCCCGTGGCGCAGACCCCGGGGGGGGCCCCCCCGTCCTCCCTCACAGCCCGATGTCGGGGTACAGGCGATCCGTGGTGAACAGCAGCTCAAGGATGGCTTTGGGTGTGAGCAGCCGAGTGGAGAGCACCAGTACCTGGCAGGGAGGAGACAAAAACACTCATGAGAGAGAGGCATTAACATTAATGAGGATGCGCAGTCTCTATACAGTACTTCAGTGCGTGGTACAGCCTCACCAGGTGAGAGAGTTAGAGAGAGAGAGGAAGGGACAGAAATGGAGAGAGGGAGAGAGAGAGAAAGAGGGAGAGAGAGGGAGAGATGCAATCACACCTCCTTCAGGTGGGAAGCTGCTCCTGCCATTATGAATAATTATTTGATTATGAAAGTGAGGCGTTGATGCCTGTGCATTAACACCCTCTCCCTGTGCGGTGTTACTGGCAGTGACGAAACGGCAGTGATTGCTGAGCATCGGGAGCAGCCACGCTCATTTCGGCTCTCAACATCACAACATCACAACGATGGAATACAGACCTGCTGCTCAGCGCGCAGATCACAGGTGCATTACGAGTGTAAAGGTGTGGTATGGACTGTGCTGCTCTGAGCCGATGTTCCCTCCTAACCACCATGCTACTAAATGATGCCTGGCGGTCACGTCACATTGCAGCACAAAATCCCATCCAGAACTTTCGATGCCACTGTTCCCTGATGGTAGAATGAACTTCACACTTCATCCGTTCTGCGGAGTCCCTCAAGAGTCCCTCTTCAAGAAAAATCTGAATACACAGCTCCTCCACGCACACATAAACACCGGAAACACTACCACCTAAAGCAATTTGTTATATTGTAGACTTTTTCCCATGAAGAAAAAACAACAAACAGATCTAACGGCTTTGTGCACTTGTATCTCTACCAGCTAGATTGTAATTTGTCTGGCCATACATAGGAACTTGGCCATGCAGCACTTATAATCCTGTTGACTCCTTATGTTTTTTTGCTTGTGTTGTTCTCTGCCTCACTTGAAAGTTGCTTTGGATAAAAGTGTCTGCCAAATGAATAAATGCAAATATCATATACACACACACACTCATACACATGCACTCTCAAGCACACTCACTCACTCTCACACCCACAGTAATACACACACTCACTCTCTATCTCACAGGCACACACACACACACACACACACACGCGCTGCCACACATGTTTATAGAATCCCCCGTAATTCTATCCTAGCTAATGGGAGGAACAGTTCAACCACAACACCTTCATTACTGTACCCTCTCTCTCTCCCCCTCTCCCCCCGACACCCCCACCCTCTGGTCTGCGGCTTTGATGTGGGACTCTGATTCTGACAGCTGCAGTGATGTAAGCGCAGGGCTACATTCTTATGTAACAGCAGGTAGCATTCGAGATGAACTGCACGCAGTCAGATGTACATCCTGACCCCCCCCCCCCCACCGCTACCCCTTCTCTCTTTCTCCCTCTCCCCCCCACCACCTCCCCTTCTCTCTCTCTCTCGCTTTCCCTGCCTGACCCCTCCGCCAGCATGCTGACGTCACCCATCCAGGGGTCAGGGAACAGGGGGAGGGGCAGCCTGGCCAGGTACAGGTGGGAGTGGGTGTGGTCACTCACCTGTGTACTGGGCTTGTGGGCGGAGACCACCTCTCGGACCAACCGCAGCTCAGAAGGGGTCACCCCTCCCACCAGGAAGAGCAGCAGTGGGGCGTGGTCACTGGGGTGAGGTCGACTCACCTGCAGAGACAGAGGCCAGGTAAATATGCAGCGTGTGTGGAAGTGTCCTTAACCTTTAACCCCCCCAATGCAGCAGTGTGACCACAGCTGGACGGTACCCGCCTCAGCTTACACTCGTGAGAAACAGACACCATCGCCAACCAGCATACACTGTCCGGCCCTGGAAACAGATAACAGCCTCTCTGTGTCTCCCTGGTAACCCATAACAAGGCTGTGGTTACTGGTCACCACCCTGGTCACGCTATGATTGACAACTGGATAACCTTCCTTATTCATTATACCCATCAGTGAATTCCTTTCAAGTGCTCTGCCTCTGGAATGACCTCTTAAGGGCATAGCGCTCATTATTACAGAAAGTTTATTTCTCAGAATTCTGTATTAGAAACTACTGTGAAAGCATCAATTATCATTCAAGGTCTTTTTTAATGCTTATTGCTATGTTGTGCAAATCCATCCATTTAAACCTGTCTGGCTTACCTTCAGAATTACACCCTTAGAATTAGCCTTTCTTTTTAATGTTTTATTTTAGATTTTCTAGCAATGTCTCTGTTAGGGTGAGCGGAAGTTCTATTGTGTAATTTAACTCTGTCTCTCCAGGCTCTGATACTGGTTTGGATCTGAGGCTAGCTGGTTATCTGGGATTAACAGGTAGCAGATCTTATATTTATGTGACTGTGAGAGTTCAGAGTCTCTGTATGATCTCTGGCTGATGCATTGTGCTGGAAGTCATTCTGGATAAGAATGTCTGCTAAATTAATGTAATGTAACTGTCTGCATGTGACTATACGCTGTAAGACACTGGGCTTTTTTCCTGTAAGTCAGTGTAAGTGACTTTATATAACTGTAAGTGACTGTATATGACTGTAAGTGGCTGTATATGTATACGTGATTGTATGGGGTGTCTGTCTGCTCCTGCAGACCCATGTGAAAATGCCTCTGTGCTCATACTCTGATACATCTGAAAGAGCAAAGCTTCAACATGCACAGCACAGCCATGCTTCCCCTGCAGCTGAGACACGGTGTAGAGACACACAGCACGCCCATGTGCGCTCTGCGGGGGGGCAGCCAGCGTCTGATCCATGCGTGGGGGGAGGCGGGCTGGGGCAGAAGGGTTTGGGGGAAACAGTGCAGAAACAGAATGATTTAAGAGAGGAAGAGAAGAGGGAGACAACAGCAGGGAGAGACCCTGAGAGCAGGGGAGAGAAAGAGAGAGAGAGAGAGAGAGAGAGAGAGAGAGTGGGAATGATTCACTCTGTCATCATTCACAGAGGCCAGACACACACACAAACACACAAACACACACACACACACACACACACACGTGCGCGAGCATGCACATGCACACACATGTATACGCACATGCATGGACACACACAGCGGCAGGGGAATATTGATACCCACACCTCCCAGAGTAGACCCGTTCCTTTTGCATCACCAAGCCCCCCCCCCCCCCCCCCCTTTCTCATTGGGTCCAAAAAAATTTCTCACGTGCAGGTCGTAGTGTGGGTGGTAGTGATAGTGTGGGTTGTAGCATGGGTTGTAGTGACAGTGAAGGTCATAGTGTGGGTTGAAGTGTGGGTCATTTGCACCATTTATTAGGCAGAAATAAAGGTGTCTGTAATGTGTATTGTGCTAGGTGACGTAAGAATCCAAGACACTGCACTGCCCAGGATCAGAGAGGCTGCTAGGCAGATGATGGTGATGCCATATGGAGTGTCTCAGCTCACTCTGAGACACAGCCCCACTTTCAGGGGCATGGGGCAGCAGTGTAGCATGGAGCGGCAGTGTAGCATAGTGGTTAAGGAGCAGGACCAAAAGGTTGCCGGTTCAATTCCCCGCTGGGGCACTGCTGTTGTACCCTTGGGCAAGGTACTTAGCCCCAAAGTGCCTCAGTAAATATCCAGCTGTATAAATGGATAACATTGTAACCGATGTAAGTTAGGAGCCGTAGGTAAGTAAGTAAGCCGTAGGCAGCCATCGCCATGACAACACCTGAGTGGCTCAAGCCTCCCGAGGGACTGAACTCACAACTCTCAGTGGCCAATCAGCTACCACTGGGTCGGAGGCCAGCCAATCAACTACTACAGCTCTGAGACCTGCCAATCAGCCTTTAGCTACCACGGGTTTAACAGAACCCAAGCAGCTCTGGGCTAAGAGAGCAATTTATGAGACCAGGCCTAAAGCAGCTGGACCTCACCAAGGGTCAGCTGAAGTAGCCACTCCAGCAGCAGCGCAGGGGAAATACACATGCAGCAGAGGAGAGCACAGCATGAGGTCCTGATGACAGCTAACCTTTACCTTTAAGAGGGAAGCTAGCGGAGAAAGAGAAGCCAGGTACAGCTGACACGGCCAGATTCAGGGAGACGCCCTGTCTCATTTCACAAAGGCACTCAGAATTCCCTGGGGAGGAGATTGTTGTGCACTGCAAAATCCAGCAGCAACCTCACCCACCCTGAGGATCCGCCCCCATTTCAGTCAAAACATCCCTGGAGGGATCGGTGTGTGGGCGGAGTCACAGGGCGGCGGGAGGGGATCTCAGAGCTGCTGAGGGACACATTTAGGGGTGAACCTAAGGGTGTGTTTATGAGTGGCAATAAAAAGTCACAATAAAAAAGCCCCATTGCGTGATGGGTAATGAGCCTGATGCAGAGGTAAGCAGAGTTAGAGTGAGTGAATCAGAGTGAGGAGTGCCGGGGGGGCTAGGGGGTTGGGGAGGAGTGGTTGAGATGCTGTCCTCGCTGACGGGCTCTTTGTTTCTCGGAAGACGGATCAGAGCAGGATGTGCCTTGTCGTCACACATGTGACAGAGACAGACGAGCCCTTACTGTGGTGCTTGTGTGAGTGTGTGTGTCTGTGTGTGTGAGAATGAGAAAGTATGTGTGTGTGTGCGTGTGTGTGTGTGTGTGTGTGTGAATGAGAAAGTATGTGTGTGTGTGTGTGTGTGAATGAGAAAGTGTGGGTGTGTGTGTGTGTGTGTGTGAGAGTGTGTGTGTGCATGTGTGAGAGAGAATGAGAGTGTGTATGTGTGTGTGTGTGTGTGTGTGTGTGTGCGCGCGCAGGTATGCATGTGCAGCACAGGTAAGACTCACCTTCATGAACATACTGAAGCCGGTCTTCAGCAGGTCTGTGAGGCCAGAGGACATGTGCTCGATGTCGGGGCAGTCCAGCCGGTCAGGGTGGAAGATCTCCTCCATAACCAGCTTCACAAAGGGCCTGTAGGTGGCCTGCAAAGAGAGGCCTTCAGTCAGAGGAGACAGCAAAGAACCACACACACACACACACACACACACACACACACACACACACACACACACACACACACACACACACCATTACACACCCTCACACAAACATACACACTATTACACACTCACAAACACACACAAACACACCATTACACACACAAGCACACACACACACACACTCTGTCACACACACACACACACACACACACACACACACACACACCGTTACTCACTCTCTCTCACAAACAGACACACACACACACTTTAATGTGCTGCTTTTCATAAAGGAGTTTGTCACAGAGCACAAAATACAGTGCACAGACACAGTGAAGAAGGCATTACACAGTGACAGAGTAACTGTGGAGAGCTCTGGGGTCAGTAACAATGAGATAATTTCTCTTTGCGCAACAGAGACGCTCTAACGCACCACTTCATGCTCACAAAGGGGAAGGGACTGTGTAAAAGACAAAAAACCTCAACTGTTACTGAGGACAAAAGTAGAAAATTGACCTCAGTTCCTTAATGGCAGGACAATATAACCCAAGAAGAAGGCAGCCTGTTAGATTTAGGTAGATCTGAGGAATTACACTGAGAGAAGATGCTACAGGAGCAGAGTTCAACTATAATGCAGCGAACTATTTCTTCCTGCTGCTATAGATTACAGGAGCCTTAAGCAGATACTCATAGAGGCAGCAGAAAATAATTTAAAGATTGGAGAGGTGTGTGACCCTGGATCAATGAACCTGCAGTCTGAAAGGCACAGAGGAATCTCTGAGGATGACATGAACAGCACTTCCTGTGAGCTGATGACAGGTTCCTGTTAGCAGAGGTGAGAGGTCCAGGGCTGCATCCGAATACTCAGTACGCACTAACGTCGGTTAAGAACGTACTACCCGACCGTTACTGTAGTACGTACTATTGAGTATGCGAGCGAGTAGTAAGGACACAATTCGGTCCGGATGTTTAAATGTTTACATGTTTTAAAAATCAGTCTGCTTTACTTAGCTGACTGTCAACCTGAGGTAAAACGAAAACCTAACATTACATAACCAGCTAATTGATTTGTTATCTTAACCAAGCTGTCTTCTTTCTCTTTTTCCCTGGGGAATTCTTCTTCTTCGGTTATTCGGGCTCCAGCTGACTTATGGGATAGCGTAGTGTAGTACATTCGCATACTTCAGATGTAGTAGGTCATCCGGGTACCGTTCGACTACTATTAAATGCCTACTAGGTATTCGGACACCCTTCGGATTGTGACGTACTGCTTTTTGCATACTATATAGCATGGAAGTATGAGTATTCAGATGCAGCACAGGCCACTGACACTTTGCGCTGCTGATGCTGGATGCCAGACTGTCTGGTTCCTCTCTCTGGTCTCAGGAGGAATATCTACACTGTTTATCTGAGTTTATCCTGGTGTCTCTGAGTCTACCTGAGTGTGAGGTGTATCTGTGACATGAGGGCCCCAGCTCGCCCTCCTGGAACTGCTCATATGAATAGTAACTCCATGATCTGGTCATGATTTTCAAAGCTCTTTCACTGTCACCACGGCTCCTTTCTCTGCAGCCCCGTTCTGGCACAGCTGGCTGGTATCTCAGGGTTTTTTATGGGACTTTTGGACAGAATTTCTCCCGTGTGGAAGCAAAGGCCAAGCAGTGAGTGAGTGAGAGGTAGGGAGAGAATGAGGGAAACAGACACAAAGCAGGAAGAAGAGAGAGGGAGAGAGGCATGTTCTTCTACATGGTTGCAGCACTTGAGCCATGACTCTATCTAGGAGACTGTGAAAAGAAAGATCCTGGCTTCTCTGGAGCTTCATTACAGCCCGTGTGCTGAGTCTGCTGTCCTGCCAGCCCTGCATACCTTCCCTCTGCTGTGCATTCAGAGACAGACTCTGCAAACACTCAACCCACGCTCTAATGCCTGTCACCGCCTCCTGCAGGGAGATGCAGATCATATCCCACCAGACACCTGCAGATCATACCCCAGCATGCACCTGCACATCATATCCCAGCATGAACCTTCACATCATATCCCAGCACGCAGCACCACTCTCCTTTCTGGTGTGCAGCAGCCTCAGTGAAGGAGTTGGCTGAGGGAGAGGATGTTAATTTCGGTTTCCCAGCACTCACGTTCTCACCTGAGGCTTTCTATTTCTCAGCACGCTTGTTCGCCTTGATAAGCAGGAGACACAGATCTGTGCTGACACACACAGCATCACGCCCAGAACCTCTCTGTCCTCACCCCTCCCACGCTTGTGACTCAGCCGCATGCTGCGATTCGTCAGATGCCCCGGGCCACTGCGCCCCCTGACAGACCTGCCCTTCCCAGCCTGAGACCCAAACCGACACGCTGCTCTTGCATGCACGGCTGCTCCCATGGCGACAGCAGACAGCACCCACCTAAATGGCAGCTCTCTTTACCTGACGTGATGCATGAGCTTACGAACCGCCTTGTGCCGCCCCCTTTCAGGTCGATCTGTTTACACTGGAAGTTTACTGAAGCTAAACAACAACAATGTCCCACTGGGAACTTCAGCCCACAGAGTGAAACTCCCCTGATCCCCCTGGCAGACAGAGCTCTCCCTCTCTGGTTGCCAGTGTAACTCCCTGATCCCCTGGCAGACAGAGCTCTCCCTGTACCCCCCTCTACAGTATTATGAGGGCCTGACTGTCCTCCTGCATCACTGCAACATTCTCATGTATGATTACATCATTCTTGCACACGATGACAGTGTTCTCTTTCAGTCTGAGTCTGAGTGAAAAATCCAGGACAAAATCTGCTTTACCACTTTACCTCTGTTTCCATGGAGTGCATGCGTGTTGTGGAGTACGTTATTATGGGGTAGCTAGCTGGGATCAGGATGGTCACTAAGGTTCACATTATTTAGCTGGAATTACACAGTCCTTTGAAGTGAGATGCAATTTCCTTAATCCTCGCAGTGGACTGCAGCAGGAAGCAGAGGAAGCCAAGGCTTACCGGCAGCTTTAGGGGGCCTGTACTGACATCACATGACCTGCCAGCCAGGAAAGGTCACTCAGGCTTAAGCTGCAACTCAGTCCATGAACTTCACTCTCATTCTACACTTCAGTGTGATGCGTTCTCGGGACTCACCAATCGAGACCCAGCCTACAGGCACTCAGCTCCACCCAAACCAGTAAGTGAGCTCTGCTGAAGGTGTGCCCCGAGGCACAGTGGTCTGCATTCATGCTCATTTTTACGGTCATTTCAGATAAGAGGGACAGAGGGCACTGCACGCTCCACAGGACCGCTCCGTGACCACGGTGCGACCGCTGTGCGGGTATCTCCTCAGCTGGCTGGCTCTCTGGCCCTGTTCACACCTGGCATTAACGCGTGTCTTGGGTGATCCGATCACAAGTGGACAGCTCTAAGTACAGGTGTGAACGCACCCAAGACGCATTTAGGACGCATTGAGATCAGATCGCTCAGACCACATTCGGAGGTGGTCTGTGCAGCATATGGCCACATTCTTTTAGCAGTGTGAACGCGAATGTGTCCTGGGCCACACTGAAGGACCGCCTACTCAACTGACGTCCTCTGCTTAAGGTGCTGAACAGGACACTCGTTAAGTGACCCAGGCACAGCAAGTTTCAAAGACAAACATTCGCTGATTCACAGACATAGCTACACAGCTTGAAACAAGAGTCTGCTTTTTGCAATGCAGTAACGCTGAAGAGGATGCTTGTTTCATAACTCAGGCAGTTCTTTCTTCTAATACATTATTTCATATCAAGCGCACTTCCTTTAAACGTAGAAAAGTAATATGATGAAGTATTTTCATTGCAGTGAATGACGTAAGACCGTTTGGAAACTAAATAATTTGCTTAGCCTATTTTAATCACCTATACTGGCAAGGTGCCAGAAAAATACAGTTACGTCGAAAACATTTTAATTTAGCATTTCTGCTAGATTAAAATGCAGTGTGACGGGGCAGCACTGGGCCTGGGGACACTCAAAAGCCCGCTGTCCTGGTGGGCTCTGAAGAGGCACAGATACATCCAAATGCTGTCCCCCCCCAGGGACAACCACCCCCACACCCCCACAGGCAGGGCACCCCATGTGAAAGAACAGGATGAACCGAATGAGGCATCCGGTGTGAAGGAGATGCACTATTCCACACACTCTCTAAGGGGCACACACACATACACACACACCGGCCTCTGCATCACATCCCAGCAGCAGCCCAAACTCATGGGCCTGATGACCACAGAGTTAAAGCCAATGACATCCACACACAAACGTCATCACACCACAGGGCAGCACATTGTGGTCTTTCATTCTTTGTGTGGTCATCCTGCTAAGTCTCCCTGGGTATGGTCAATTTGCGGTCAATCCTATGTGTGTGTGTGTGTGTGTGTGTGTGTGTGTGTGTGTGTGTGTGTGTGTGTGTGTGGTGTGTGTGTGTGTGTGTGTGCGTGGTGTGTGTATGTGTGTTGGGGTTCCGTTTACAGTGCAGGTTGTACAGGGTGTGGTGCACAGATCAGAGGCCTGACTGACTGATGATTTTGTGCTGTTTATGAAACACAGCTCTCACACGCCACAGAGAGAACACAGCGACCGCTGGCTGCTCCTGTTACCACCCAAGAAAGCAGGCATCAAATGACACACACACTCACTCACAGACACACACACAAACAGTCATACAAACACACACACACACACAAACACACACACCCCACCAACACACATAATACACACACACACACATTCTCTGTGTACTCTGTAACCACACAGCTTTGGGCCCCCAGCTGTGATGCCAACACCCCATCGGCAGGGAGTGTGTTAGACTTCCAGAGAGAACCATACACTCAGATAATCAGACACACTGCCCCGCTAAGGAAAGTCCCAGAATGCATTGCCAGACCACCATGCTGAAGGCCAATACTAAAGCAGATGAACACAAGGATCAAAAGAATTCGAAAGTAGAACCGCAGACATAATGTTTCAACTCTACATTCCACTATAATCCTTCTACTCGACACTCTGTCCTGAACACTGACTTCAGCTAATCAGGTCTGAGAAATCTACTGAACTGAGCTCAGTTAGCTGGGTCTCAGAAATCTATTGAACTGAGTACAGTTAACCAGGTCTGAGAAATTTTTTGAACTGAGTTCAAGTTTTTCAGGTCTGAGAAATCCATTGTGTGTGTGTGTCACAGCTAAGACTTGGACCTGCTCCAGAGTTAAAAAGGTACAGGAACATTTTAGAGACAAATGAAGAGAGTAATTCAGAACAACAATAGCCTGCAGATATAAAAAAACCCATTGCCTTCACATCTGACTCACTCTGGGACATCTGCAGGTCGAGTCAGACACATGTTTTTGCAGGAACGCTTACCCCATCACAAGGTTGTGATCCACTCAATGGAAATTTACAAAAGTCAAGGAGGTTTTTTAACTTCTCTACTGAGGGTAGAATAGAAAGCATTAAAATCAGTGCTGGGGCAGTGGACTGCCTTACTGACCTGATCTGATATCAATGATTCTGGACCGTATGGTTCTGATGATGATGATGGTTCTGGACCATGTGGTTCTGAGCTCTATAATTTTATCACCATGACAATCTGAACATTTACCAGTTCCACCACAACCTGAACACTGTAGCACGTAGCTGCTAGTGTTGTGGTTTAACCATCTACCAAAGACCACTAACACGGTGGTTGAGGCTAACGCTCAGAAGGTGAGTGGTTTAAACCTGTGGTTGAGGCTAATGCTCAGAGGGTGAGTGGTTTAGACCTGTGGTTGAAGCTAATGCTCAGAGGGTGAGTGGTTTAGACTTGCGGTCTAAGCTAATGCTCAGAGGGTGAGTGGTTTAGACCTGTGGTTGAGGCTAACGCTCAGAGGGTGAGTGGTTCAGACCTGTGGTTGAGGCTAACGCTCAGAGGGTGAGTGGTTCAGACCTGTGGTTGAGGCTAATGCTCAGAGGGTGAGTGGTTCAGACCTGTGGTTGAGGCTAATGCTCAGAGGGTGAGTGGTTCAGACCTGTGGTTGAGGCTAACACTCAGAGGGTGAGTGGTTTAGACCTGTGGTCTAAGCTAATGCTCAGAGGGTGAGTGGTTCAGACCTGTGGTCTAAGCTAATGCTCAGAGGGTGAGTGGTTCAGACCTGTGGTTGAGGCTAACACTCAGAGGGTGAGTGGTTCAGACCTGTGGTCTAAGCTAATGCTCAGAGGGTGAGTGGTTCAGACCTGTGGTTGAGGCTAACACTCAGAGGGTGAGTGGTTTAGACCTGTGGTCTAAGCTAATGCTCAGAGGGTGAGTGGTTCAAACCTGCGGTTGAGGCTAACACTCAGAGGGTGAGTGGTTCAGGCCTGTGGTTGAGGCTAACGCTCAGAGGGTGAGTGGTTCAGACCTGTGGTTGAGGCTAACACTCAGAGGGTGAGTGGTTTAGAGCTGTGGTCTAAGCTAATGCTCAGAGGGTGAGTGGTTTAGACCTGTGGTCTAAGCTAATGCTCAGAGGGTGAATGGCTTAGATGCTCAGAGACTCTTTTTTTCGCTGCAGTGACAGAGCAAGCTCTTACGTCATTGGCCGATACAGCAGACGTCTCTCTCAGCAGCTACACAATGGGGCGAATGGTGGGTTACATAAGGCTACAGACACAAGGACACCACTTAGCCTTGTGGGATACATCCATAGCTCAACAAAACACAAGTAACGCCTGTCACCCAAAACAGCAAAGGCAGGCAGAAAGCAAGGAAACTACGCACTCATCTCACTTAATTACTCACTCTCCTTAAGCAGAGTGCCTGTTCCTATCATCACCTTGAAGGTGAGAGATTGGCTTTCTGGGCTCATGTGTTTCTTCTATTTGATGTAATATACTAAAGTAATTTGGCAGCACCAGAAGACAACAGTCAAGTTACTAAAGCCACTCTGATTTAAAAAGGCAGAATGAGGGGAGACAGAGAGAGACAGAAAGAGAGAGAGAGAGAATCCTGACACTAGGACAGAGGGTCTGTACTGATCTGGGGATCCTGATAGGCTCCTTGTGTTCTCTTCCCTGAGAGAGGCTCCCCTCGCTAAGAGCTCATCGGTGAAGAGGTGAATTGTGGGGCAGGAGAGACTCATGTTCTGCTGCAGGCCTGTGCAGAGCTGTTTCTGCAAGGTGAATAGGGACCAGGGACATCAGCACATCAGCTGCACAGTGAGACACGCTGTGGAAATGAGCAGGTAACACTCTTTACTGAGTGATGTTTTACGCGCAGTTCTGTAGGCTGCACTTGCTTGATTAAAGTCAGACATCTGAAACTCCAGACTCCAGCAGTTTCTCTTCGCTGCTACACCGAGGTCCTGCCTCATTGAAAGAGTTTTGTTCGCTCTGTTAAAAGACCACGAACATCAAATAAACACCTTTTGCCTCCCTGTTTTTTAGATCGATTTCAGATGGAGGTTGTTTTAACATGCACTTTTAACATGTGAGGTAAAAGAAAAAAATGCTTTTTCAAATGATGTGGACATCAGACATCACACTTCTACCAAATCCTAACTCTAACCCACCCACACATACACTATCCCTGTACACACCCTCATCCCTGTATACATCCCACATCCCCGTACACACCCTCATCCCTGTACACACCCACATCCTTGTATACACCCACATCCCCATACACACCCACAACCCCATAGAAACCCTCATCCCTGTACACACCTACACCCCCGTACAAACCCTCATCCCCATACAAACCCTCATCCCCGTACACACCCTCATCCCCATGCACACCCACATCACCGTACACACTCACATCCCCCTTTACACCCACATCCCTGTACATACCCACAGCCCCGTACACACCCTCATCCCCATGCACACCCACATCCCCGTATACACCCACATCCCCCTTTACACCCACATCCCCATGTACACCCACATCCCCGTACACCCACATCCCCGTATACACCCACATCCCCGTGCACGCCCACATCCCCGTATACACCCTCATCCCCGTGCACGCCCACATCCCCGTATACACCCACATCCCCGTACACACCCACATCCCCCTTTACACCCACATCCCCATGCACACCCACATCCCCGTACACACCCACATCCCCGTGCACGCCCACATCCCCGTATACACCCACATCCCCGTGCACGCCCACATCCCTGTATACACCCTTATCCCCGTATACACCCACATCCCCGTGCACGCCCACATCCCTGTATACACCCTCATCCCCGTATACACCCACATCCCCATGCACACCCACATCACCGTACACAGTCACATCCCAGTACACACTCACATCCCCCTTTACACCCACATCCCCGTACACACCCACATCCCCGTACACACCCACATCCCCGTATACACCCTCATCCCCATGCACACCCACATCCCCGTGCACACCCACATCCCCGTGCACACCCACATCCCCGTATACACCCACATCCCCGTATACACCCACAGCCCTGTACACACTGAAGCCTCCCAGCTCTCCTCCCTGGTACGCGGTACCGCTGAGGAAGGACTGTGAGGATGGTTCATCCTGTAAACGCATCTGACACAGGAGCTGTGACCTTCAGCTGATGATATTTACATCAACACAACGTTACCACAACGCCAGAGCTCACCTGGGGGTGTGACCAGGATGCACTAGCGGTAGAGATGAGGTACACAGGTACAGATGCCGATCAGAGAAGCATCAGGGTAGGTACTCTTACTCACTAACCATGACCAGGCTAAAGACATGTCAGAGATACACTTGATATGTAAGAAACCCTCTGTAAAAAGCTCACAATACATCAGTGGTGTAGCAGAGACGCATGAAAATGTCAGATCAACATTAAAGAAACGTTAGAGAAACATTACAGACAGGTTAGAGATATGTCAGAACCATGTCAGAAGCATGTTAGGGATGGGACAGATGTGGGTGAGTGTTGGGCGGGTGGTGCTCACCTGCAGGCAGTGAGTGACGGGCAGGTGGTGCTCACCTGCAGGCAGTGAGTGTCGGGCAGGTCGAGCTCACCTGCAGGTGTGGGTGAGTGACGGGCAGGTCGAGCTCACCTGGTGGACACCGTCCCCGGCGCTGTAGACAGACGACAGCTGCTTCAGGTGAGTGCGGGCATGGCCCAGTCCTCTCAGGGTGTGGAACACTTGCTCCACGATCGCACGCACCTTCTCCATGGTCAGCTCCTCTGCGGTCACACACCCTGGGGGGGGGGGGGGGGGCAGTGGAAAAGAGATCAGGCCTCACAATCGACCATTAACGCTGACCGCTCAATGACCGCGAAGTGACCATGCATGAGAGACGCACAAAAGTGCTCACCATTGACCACAAATACTGACCACTCCATGACCAATCACAGCTGGAAGCTGGGAGAGAGTAGACCAATCACATAGCAAAGAAAGAAAGAATGACAGGGAACTCAAAATGCTGACCTCAAAATGATCATTGAAATAAAATCTGACCAGAAATTGAGCAGCAAAACCAAGTACCAAAGAGACTGATGCAGAAATGCCTGGTGAAGCCGATCCAGCACCTGCCCTTGGTGCAATTCAAAGTGATTATATTTATAATTACGTATGAATGCACTCCATGTGATGTGCTTGCTGAGGACACACAAATTGTTTAATAAAAAACAAGGCAATAAGTTATCAATGACTAGGGCTGCAACTAACGACTATTTTGACAGTCGAATAATCTATCGATTATCGAAACAAATAATTGACTATTTGGATCATGAATCGCAGGGAAACCGTCAGGGAAAAACTCTCTCTCTCTCTCTCTCTCTCTCTCGATTACAACTCCTGCTCCTTATCCAGTGTGCTACACTGAATGGATTTAGAGCAGGCAGTGGAATTTGGGCGCAACGATAAAACAACTGCTCTCAAGTGTGACTCGGATCCCTTCGTTTGTACCAAGGACCCGTTCAAAAGACTCGGACCGGTCGCGAACGTACATCACTAGAATGGTTACTAGGACTAATTCAGTGAGGGCAGTTGCTTGCTGGGGAGTACAAGTCTGCTTCCTTTGAAGAAAGCCATCCATGGAGATCCAACAAACCCATAACTCGTTTGAATTCATTCGAATGCAACCCACATTGGGCACGCACGCATAGACATGAGTTGTAGAAATTTTTCGCGATTTAAAAAGTATCAGTGTTCTCTAAACATGTGCACTCAGCAGCAACACTATCTCCAGCCACAAATGTCACCATGACAATGATGCAGTGTTTAAACAGAGAATTTCTAAACAGCAGACGGGCTCTGGTTTAACATTGTAAAGTCAGGGCACATTTGGAATGTGAACAGGATGGTTGTGAATAGTAGGTTATTATTTGCTACACTGTATGTTCAACTTCATTAATAATTTATTAATCAAGAGAAAATGCATTTCAAATAGAAAACGTTACAGCTCAAAACATGAAGTAACATGACTTTTAACATTAACATTGGCTATGCTAGCTAGCTAACTAACTTAACAAGACGAGTCTTCATCATTCAGAGAGCCAAATGTTGCCGTTCACAACCTTCTTGGCAGAGTTAACCCTTTTGCGCATACGGTCACACCGGTGTGATTAGCCGTTTAGCGCGTACATGCTAAAACCGGTGCGATTAGAAAACTAGATTGGAAAAATTCTAGCTTTGAGGAAACAGCGATTTAACATTAAAAAATATAGCAAATGCTAACTGAAAACTATGAGAAACTTAATAACGCTAATGAAAACATAACAACTATGTGACATAACACGCGCTACAGAGCATAAAAACAAGTTATATGCGAAAGGGTTAAGGCTTTGCTCGTGAAGGTGTTGCCATCTGTATTGTTCACTCCAGTAAAGCAATGTAGCTTAGGCTACATGTCTGAGCATTCCGAGTCAGCACGACAAACACACATGATGACGTCATCGATTAATCGACAATTAAATTCGTTGGCAACTAATTCGGTCATCGATTTTTGTCGACCACGTCAATTATTCGTTGCACCCCCACCAATAGCAGATGTCAGCCGCTGTGCTCCCACATCAGTTATGACTAAAGGGAAAACAACACGGGAATAAACCTAATGGCACATACCGAGGATAGCTGTTATTGCGAAAAAAATAGCTATTCGATATATCGCGACGGCTATATTGTGCAGCCCTAGTGTCCATCTCCTTAGCAAAAGGCAGGACACTCTCAAGACCCCTGGAGATTCCTGCAGACAGTGTGAGCTCTCACTTGGAAAGCACACTGAAAGCAGCCATGTGGCCAGTAACCTCTGCGCTAACTCAAGCTGCCCGTCTCATTTAAATCCAACAAGCAACACTAGCCCTTTAACATGTATGTGGCTAACATAAGAGACTAGCTGAAACAGCTGACTGACGGCTCTCTGCCCCTGAGACTACAGCACTTTCCTACCACCAAAAACCGGCACCCTTCCGCTTATCAGAGCCCAGCACATCAGGACAGCTTCGCCACATCTCACAGTATATGCATGGACACTGATCCCAGACCAGGTGCACTTTCGTTTAGAGGGCTTTAAAGGGCCTTCCTTGCTTACTCTGCACTTTGACGCTGACCCCAGGCCAGCAGACACTGACACGTAGGTGTGTGTTAGAGGGCCTGTCTGTACATGCACACTGATCCGAGATAAGGAGGGTCTGAAATGGTCCAACACTGCTGTGCACTCTCACACATGTCATGCTGTTTGGACAGTAATAGGTGCAGGTGTTCCAGAAACAGTCAGATAGCATCACTCTTACTCACCCTTAGACCGTTATTGCTGCACTGTAATGTTTGTGTTTTTAGCCCCAAATATAGCTCACGTTAAGCTTAGCCAGGCGGGTGTTGACCTTCCCGTGGAAAGTTCTGGAATGTAAACGTCTGCCTGTCGGGCCGAGGAACCATGAGGGACGCCTAATCCTCCTCTCCACAATGGCAGGTCATTCCATTTTCAGGTCATGGCTGGACCTTCATGTAATGTAATGTAATGTCACTCTGGACGATTGTGTAAGGCAATGTTTTCTTGCTCTGGATGTTAGAGTAATGTAATGTTGTTCTTAAACATTACTGCTAACTGCCCTGTCTATGTTATGATATGAGGTAAAACTTTTCTTGTTGTATGCATAGCATACATCTTATCAATGCCTTACATCCTGGAATTTTTCAGGCCCTCTATCAAGCCCCTCCTCTTTCTCATCATCCCCCCCCCCAGCACTAACTGCCACATCTAGGGTGAAAGGCTGGAGTTTGCCCCTTTAGTCCCTGCCCCTGAGAGAGGGGAAAAGAGGGAGAGGGAGAGGAGGGGAAGGGGGGGGGGGGTAGTGTGGAGAGTGTAGCGTGCGAAGGAGCCCTTGAGCGTCTGCCAACCCCACAGCCATGTTATGGAGGTGGTGGGGGGGGAGGTGGGTTTCGGCACTCAGTCTGAAGCTTTGATTTGACTCAAGCACAAACCGCAGAAGCGGGACCAGGTGCTGGTCTGAGAACAGCCAGGCAAAGTGGCGGAACATCTCAGAGGCACAGCATCAGCGTTACACACACTCACACACACACACGCACGCACGCACGCACGCACGCACGCACGCTCGCTCGCTCGCTCACTCACTCACACATACACATACACAAACACAAACACAAACACAAACACAAACACACACACACACTCTCACACACTCACACACTCACACACACACACACACACACACACACACACACACACACACACACACACACTCGCTCGCTCACTCGCTCACTCACACAAACACAAACACAAACAAACACACACTCTCACTCACTCACACACACTCTGCTGGGGGTTGTACTGGGGGTTGGACTGTTCCTTCTCTGTCATTATTTCTGTGGTCTGAGAGTGAATGAGTGAATGGAGACGCTCTGCCACGCTGCATACTCCAAACGTGTGATGACTACGACTGTCCCAGCCGCACAGGCTTTAAACGCGCATTCACAAAAAACTGACACTGTCACACCAGCAGTTAAACTGACACTGTCACACCAGCAGGCTCCGCTGATCCCAGCACCCCTGAGAGGGAACAGAACTCACTCCTGCAAGGAATCTCTGACAAAAAAAAAAAAAAAAGAAATTCCTCCCTCATACTCATGGCACAGGTATCTGCTTTCAGCAGAGCCAAGCAGATCTCCACCCTGAAAGAACATCAACTTAGACAGTAATTTGGGGGCAGCACGCCATCTCTGGAATGCCGACTCTTGTGCTATAAATACCTCAGCCTATTTGTAACCTGACCGAAATTCTATTTTGGCAGCCTAAGCCCTTCCACAGAGCGAGGACAGAGGGCGCGCAGAGCAGGGCCTGATGGGAAATAATCAGCACTTTATGCGAGCGCCCCAGAGCAGGAGTTAATCCTCTGCAGAATGCTGGGCCACGCCAGGGGAAGCAGGAGAGCCCACACGAAGGGTACGGAGCAGGAAAACAGCCATGCGCCCACGCTGCAGGGAATTTATGAGGAGAGGAAGAGAGCACAGATTAACGAGAGGATCAGGATTTTAGGAAAATATTCAGAGGTGTGGAGGGGGTGGGATAGCGGCCATAACACTCAGGGACACAGATATAGATCATGCATGTGGAGCTGAGTAAGGGACACCTGTAATGTAACGGATAATATAATAATGCATTATAATAATGTACTAGACTCTGGATAGATTATAGACGTAGGAAAGGATGACGGATGCGGGGATGTAGTTCTGTGTCTAAGGGAGGATAATGAATCCGGACAGATGACAGATTTGAAAAATGGATGCAGGAGGAGCTTGGCCAGCCTGACACACATACTGTGGAAGAGGAAAAAGAGCCATCAGTAATAATCACAGTCCTGATGGACAGTGTCCATTACTGCAGCTGGTTTTGGGTTTGACCAATCGGCTGTGGATGACTGTAATTGTGCACGCCCACCTGGACACGCCCTCCTGCCCTGAGAAATACAGCTGCTGTGCAAACACATTCGGATTCTGAGGGGACACTCTGTCTCATGAGTGTAGGAGCAGTGGGCGAAACATGCTTCAAATAAATATTAACTGATACAAATTTTAAAGGCCTTATCTAACCTACAGCATTCAGTCACAGTCATAAAACAGTGACCAGTAGGGGGCAGTGTGGAGCAGTGGTCAGTAGGGGGCAATATGGAGCGGTGGTCAGAGCATCAGCGCAGAGCAGGTATGATCTGGGCTGGTTTTTCAATGCGTGTTTGGAGATGAAACAGAGCGCCTGCTCGGGGGGGACTGTCTGCCGCAGGGGTCAGGGTCTGCACCCTCTTCTCTTCACTTGGAGTGCGGGAGCGGTGCCACCAGCAAGGGTCTGGAGTGCATTACATAACTTTCAGCAAAAGAAGCGGGAATGGCGACGCTCCACACCTCTCTCCTGCCTCTGTCCAGCCGCCTTCGGAAAGAGGATTATGTGCTGAAACCGGAATCTGACGAAGGCAACTCAAATTCTTCAGCTTTGGGAAACCATTAAAGCTGATTCAGTCTCTGCTGAACAGATGAGGCGTTTGTTAATTCAGAACTCTAATACCTGACCTCTGACCTGAAAAATGTTTTCCTTTTGAGCAATGAATGTGTGTAGTATGAAAGAAAGGAGAGCTGTTTGTATGCACGTGTGTGTGTGTCTGTGGGAGAGAGGGGGAGGAAAGATGGCAGCAAAAAGGAAATTTTTCAGGAAATTGTGATTTAAGAGAAATATGTGTGTGAAATTATCATTATTTAGTGTTTGTTGGTGGGGAGTTCACTGGACAGGGGTGGCTACTGGAACTGAGATTCAGGCGTTCAACTGTGGTCAGTTTGATGAGTTGGGAGTTACTGAAGACTGACGCTGTGCAGGTTGATATCAGGGTATTAATGTTAAACTGGGGTTAGTGTTGAAGATGTGAAACCCAATCAGGTTTGCTATGACTGGAGATAGATGTTCCAACAACCTACTGGCATATTTTTGGTGAGGATTTCTGTTGGGTGACGATGATTTGTAAGAGGGGAAAGGAGGGAAGCCGCACCCTTGGCGTGGGGAAAATAAGGTGTTTCACAACCATATCTATCTCCTCTAAGCTCACCCTCACCTTCCTCACTACATCTGAACCCACCTCTGCTGTGAGACAATGCACAAGTGGTTCTTCAGGCATCCCTGCACTGTACCTCAACCCCTCACAGGCAGAGCAGTTTGTTTAAAACTCACAGGGAGAGCAGCGTGTTTATAACTCACAGAGAGAGTGATGAAGTGGGGAGAAAGAGAGTGAGTCAGGAGAAAGGGAAAGAGTGATGGAGGACAGAGAGATGAAGAGAGACAGAGCTAAGGCTGGAAAAACTCTGAAAGCTGAGGACATGTCCTCCTTCTCTACCACAGATGTTCCAATCTGTGGAGGTACAGGTCAGCTGTGAATCCACCCCCCCAAATCTCCTTTCATATAAGAATATTAAAAAAAAGAGGAAAACCAGCCATTCGAACCGTCTTTGCTCACCATCATACCTCTAATCCAGAGCATTAATAATAACATATATAATTCCCTGTGTGAAGACAGCTCCTTAGAGTCAGTGTGGAATTCCACCTGTGCAGTCACATTCCAGCTCTCCTCACAGAACTTGGCTTCAGCTATCCTCCGCAGTCCCAGCCTCACTCAGGATATTAATATATGCTTTTTTTCTGTTTTCAAATGTCGTTTGCTTAAGACCTGGGACTTGCCCCCCTGCCCTTCTCTACTTTCTCTGTATCTTTTACATAGTGTGCTGACCAAACCTGCACACCTACACTCGCTCCTAATACAGCTGGGCACTTGATAATCAGGAGCACACAAACACATTACACACCCAACTAGATGCACAGTAGGAAAACGTGGATGTTCTTTGCAGAAACTTATTTTTTAATTTCTTTCCAAATATTTTTTGCTGCTATTGCTGTGGCTTTTCAAAAACTTCCAGGCTTTCTTTTTTTTTTTTTTTTTAAATAATAATTACAGTCATTTACACTGATTTAATCACAAATGACTCGGATAAGAAACTGCACAGCACACAGATGCCTTGTTCTTTTTCATTCTAAAATGCCAAACTCTCAAGCAACAAACTGTGTTTCCCTTCCACGATGATTAATTTTCACCACCTTTTTCATTTTTGTTAGCAATAGCACAATGATGGCAGGGATGTAACTCTTGTGGTAATGCACACAGAACGTACATGAATCTTAGCACACAGCTCTGAGGAACCCAGGTGACTCAGGTCTGGCAGGAGAGGAACCCACCTGATCTACAGGTGGTTTAGGTTTGCAGGAGACTCTCTGATGAAGAAGCGGCTCTTAAGTCACAGAGGATTGGGGATTGTTCTGGGGTCACTGGAGTTTACTATCAGGAAGTAGCACGGTGAAGGGAAACCTGACCCCTCCCCCTCCCTTCACCCCAGGGCAACAATTAGATCTGAAGTGTGTGGAAGAGCCATCCCATAATGCAGCCACAATCTGCACTTCACCAGCCCTCTGCTGCCATGTCAACCGGAGGGGTCAGTGCGGTTCATGAGAAGACAGTCAGCCTTCAGACTCTGCACAAAACATCGTTCACGTAACTGTGTGTGTGCATGCGAGTGTGTGTGTGACATCTTCTATACATACATATATATGTGTATATTCTTCGCAGGTGTCGCAGGCTGTGCTGGGGTTTCTGTGAAAGTGTTCAGTTGGTTCAATGTTCAAGTGTTCAGTTCTACAGGGGGGAGGTAAGACACTTTCACTGCTCAGCCCAACAGCAGGGAAAGGCATTTCCCATCAACCTCTTCAAGCAAAGCACACCTACATTTATATTTCATTTACTCATTTGGCAGAAGCTTTTATCTGAAGTGACTTACAACACAAGCAAAAATCCATATAAGGAGTCCACAGTTTTAAAGCACAGCATGACTAAGTTTCAATAGTTGGCCAGACAAGGTACAGGCTAGCTGGTGGAGATACACCTGATGGTTCAGATCCCTGGACACAGAACACCTTCCTACTGCATTCGGCTCCCTTCACTGCAAACTGCCTTTTATGGCACAATATGCAGCAGCCTGGTTTTGATCTCACTTTGCTTTACTTACTGCTGCTATGTGCATAGTTTGGTTGAGTGTACAATATCACTACAGTCCCAGGCACTAGCAATTACCATCTGGAGCTGACAACAGCAGGATGGGCAGAGCTTTAGGAAACTTATATACGCCGAAGCACCTTCACAAATTCAGATGACTGACACCGATCAGCATTCAAATCTAACATTACTCAAGAACGTGCCTCAGTCTGTGTTCTTAAATGGGTTCAGTTGGTTCCATGGAAATTCAGTGCGTCAGAAAAATTTGCTCTCTTTCTCTCTCTACAAACCTGCAGAAACGGCTGACACACAGACACGGAACATTCTGGGCTCTACAAGGATTGATGCTATTGCCAATCAAAACTTTACATCACTGGCTCTCCCCTAAATTGTTCTCTCTCCTCTCAGTCACACCGATGCAGGGACAGTGCTCTGCTGCCCCCTAGTGGACAACTGGGAACAGCATGTCACATTATTACATTATTGTCATTTAGCAGATGCTGTTATCCAGAGCGACTTACACAGTGCACCTAATACAGTGGCACGAGAAGCTGCACAAATAGGACACCACCAAACACATGAACGAGCGTCAGTACCAGACATAGTGCTGTGATCACACATGCATGTTTAGATTGACACGAAAGTGCAAAGTAATAAACAGCTTAAGGACTGTACCATTTCAACCACACTGCTAACACATACCACATGCACGAACTGGAACAGGCCTGATTATCTATTTGGTAAATATTTGAAGACTTTCAGTAAATAAGGCAGTAAGTAAGCGTTATGTGAAAACAATGCCCTCTACAGGCTGAAGTGGTGCCTGCACACATCCTGCTGTTGCAGGGTCTCAGGCTGGGTCTGTAAGCTGCTGGGGTGTTTATGTGCTGTATTAGAGTTAGGGTTTATATATTATTCTGTATGTCTCCTGCACTCTCCCAAAGCAGCCCTCAGAGGGAATCTGTGATACTGAGAGGTCTCTGAGTCACTGACCCTCCCTAAACCTCTCGCCCTCCACAGAACACACATGGCACCGTTTGCAGGCCGCTGGCCACGGACCGATGCTAGTCAAAGACCATCGGTCGGAAAACAGCGGTCAGAAACACAGGTCACAATCTGCGATCATACACAGTTCTGAGGAACAGTGGTGAGAAACAGCGGTCACAGATGGGGGTCACAAACAGCTGACAGAGTGGCCTCTACAGTGGTGAGAAACAGGAGTCAGTGCCAGTGATCAGAGACAGGAGTCACACAGACTGCTCAGAGAAAGGAGTCACAAACAAGAGTCTTTACAGTGTTTTTGCTCCTGCTGGTGTTACCACAGTGAATACAGACATCAGAGGTCAGAGTGCTGCTCAGACAAGGGGGTTGAGAAGGGTGGGGGTCCCGCCCCCCCAACACAAACATTCATGGCAGAGTGCTTAAGCAGGAGTCCACAGAGCCCCTCTTCCCCCGGGGGGATGGGGGGGACAGTACCTGGGTCTGTGTGTAAACAGAGACCCGACACACGCTGTTGATCTGGGAACAGCCAGCAGCTCATGCTCACCTTTTACAAACAGGTCGTGATGTTTGACCAGTTCGCAGCGTCCTGACATACAGCCTCTTCACTTTCACAGCTAAAAGAGCTTCCTTTCCCTTCTCCCTCCCTCTCTCCTTCCCTCTCTGTCTGATGTAGTGAAGTCTGCCCCATTGCATTTTGGGTAAGGGCTCATCCATCACCCTGCAGAGGAGACCTCTCCAAACAGCCCCCATCTGAACCCTAAATCACTGACAGTGAGACCCCCCCCAACTCACGCCCCACCTAACAGGGGAGGACTGAGCTCCATCTGCAGAATGCTTCAGCCCTGTACACTCACAATCTCTCTCTCTCTCTCTCACACACACACACACTCACACACACACACACGCGCACACACACACACTCACACACACACACACACACACACACGCACACACACACACACACACACACACACACACACAGTCTTCTATCACCACGTCATTGTGTGTCTAATCTGAGCGTAAGTGGAATCAAAAGTCAAAAGTAAAGAGTTGCCTAATAGATGTTTTTAGGGGCTCAAAGGGAGCCCGCTGCAGAGCGCACTGCCACATGTGAGCCCCGCAGAGCAGATGGGGGGGGGGCTGGGGGAGGGGGGCTTTTATTCTGACAGTGCTGCATGCTGTAATAAGGCCCCTGTGCTGTTTGTTTTCCACTGAGAGTCAGAGCTGAGGAACATCTGTGTTATTACTGAAAAACAACACACATCACACACAAGCTGCAGCAACCCCTGTGTGTGAGTGTATGTGTTGCGTGTGACTAAGTGTATAAGTGTGAATGTGTGTGTGCTATAGAGAACGCGAAGTTGACATCACGCCGTGCTGAATTTTGTTTACGTGCCATCTTGTGAGGATCCCGCTGCCTTTCTGTTCGTGAGCTGGAAGCTGCGTTTTGATTTTCTGTCGTGATTCTGAAAAACGTCGCCATGGTAAGTTAGTGCTGCTGCATCAAGAGCTTCCAGAGTAGGTCACACCATCGTTCAGGGAGAAAACTGGACAATGAAGTATGTTTTTTCACCTTTCCTACGTGGAAAAAACACGAAGGGCAGCAGGTTGAGGAGGTGACGGGAAGACGCCGGATGGTGTGGGTAGCTGCAGCAAGAAGGAGGTCCAAGATAATAGCAAATCTTTTTTATTGATAGTGCGACTGATCAAACCCACTGCCTGACTCAATAAAACAATCACATTGCTGAATGTTTCTGAAAGTTTTGTATTTTGTTTGGTTTAATAATTGGGCCAAAATGAGGAGTGTCACCCTCAATGACTGTGCTCTTGAAGTTTGCCCGCTTGTGAATTAGCAGATCTTGCACCCACCCACTGCAAAACTTCAGGAGCTTCTAGGGATTTATAACTTTTAAACTCAGGCAAAGTGTATGCACTCAGTCTAAAAACGAGATAATTTACAATGTCCGGGTATGTGAGTGGAGGTAGTGCATCGGGGTCTGTAATCCAGTCTTGGGCTACCAAGTCATATGGATGTATGTTATTTATCGTTATTAGTTTGTCCAAATACCGTTGCTTGGCATCGCGATTTAATTCCTCCGGTAGGGTCGCTTTTCTTTCTCTTTCCCCTTCTCCATCAGATTTGAACGATTTAAACAACCTTTTAGCCAGACAAAACAAAAGGTATTGGTAAACAGGTAAACAGAGCACGTTCCTCACAAGATGGTGCCCCTGTCCCAACATGCAACACGGTGTGACGTACCTTCACATTCTCTATACAGCAGTATATAGGAGTGCAGGGTTTTCAATGATCTGTCTCTCTGGCTGCAACTCCTGCCCAGCTGTAAATATGGGGACTGATTCCAGTGACATCAGGGCCTGTAGTCACCTGAGATTCAGAGCACCGTATTAAACATTAAACACGTAATACACACACACTCACACACGTGCGCGCACACACACGCACGCACGCACACACATGCACACGCAAACACACACATACACACACACACATGCACACACATGCACGCACACACACACATGCACACACAAACACACACATACACACACACACATGCACACACAAACACACACATACACACACAAACACACACATGCACACACAAACACACACATACACACACAAACACACACATACACACACAAACACACACATACACACACACACACACAGCATGTGCCTCCCAAAAACAGCCCCTGCAATCCTACAGAAAATCCAAGGTGAGAAAGCGCGGAGAGAGAGCCTGGATGTGATCCAGCAGGTCATGCTCAGCGCACAGAGATTCCTGCCCAGTAGAGTCACACCGAGCCTGGAGCTCCCGCTCATCACTGCACCCTCATTAGCTCCTGAGGAAGATGATTAAGTGCCTCATGCACTAATGAGAGAATAGGAGGCCAGCATGGAGCTCTGCTAAGCGGCACTCCCCGGAGGCGCCACTAGATGGCACTGTGTGCATATGGAGCAGCAGGAGGACTCCTGTCACCTCTCCTCCCCCATCTCTCCTCTCACACACATCCATCACTGAGCCCTATTGTTTCCTGCAGGAGACCCAGCTCTTTTTTTCTTCTTTTCTTCTTCCAAGAACTCCCTCATTCAGATTGCGCTCAGACGAAATGCGCGCACAAGTCCAGATGTGCAAGAGAAGTGGGGAAGACAGATGTTGGGAAGCCATATACCTCTTGCCTCTCCTCGTTCCACACTTTCCCATTCCCGCTCTCTCTCCCTTCTCTCTCCCTCTGTCTCACAGAAAGAAAATATTTATCCAGAATCTCACAGGACATCACAACTGGAACACAAACGGACCCTCTGCTGCACTCTGCCACATGTACACACAGACACGCACGCACACACACACACACACACACACACACACACACACACACACACACACACACACACACACACACACGCATACGCGCACACACACACGCACGGCACGTGCACACTTACGCAGACACACACAAGCGCACGTACAAAAACACCACCCACACAAACATAAACACGCACTCATCTCAGATGAAAAAACACATACCTTCAGACGCACGGACACACACACAAACATAAAGACACATAGGCATGTGCACACATAAACAAACACAAACACACACACACTCACTCATGTCAGAGTCTTACTTCTCGCAGACACAGCGGTGCATCTACTGCAGTTATTCTGAGCTGGAGTTACAGCTCTGTGCTCCCAGCAAATGATTGCACAACAGAAGTATGTCAAATAGAGCTGGAGTTCTAACAGATGCAGCGGTGTAACTGCTACAGTTACACAGATGACCATCGCTGCGGTGACCGTGTTTGCAGATGGACTCATGGACAGGCTGAATGACACACAGCAGGCTCCACATGACCCAAAGCCTGACGGGCTCAGTCCTTTTGGGCCGGTACCACCACAGAGCCACCAGTCTGTTTGGAATGCCTTTCCTGCGTTCATTATTACAGCTAATGCTTGTTAAATGTGGTCAACATCCATGATGTCTCAGTGCAAACCCATGCGTACTGTATGCACCTCTTCAGTTAGTACTAGAACTACTCCTTATACCTAAACTCAGGAACAGTACATCTGTAACCTATTTAGTCTTTGAGACGGCTGCTTCAAATGCCAAGCTCAGGATCAGTTCACCTGAAATACGTCTAAACCATTCTGAGCAGAGGCTGGATTCTGATACAGGATCAGTTTCTAAAGGTATGGAAATGAAACCCCCCAGGAACTTATGGTGGCTTTGGGAATTTGCAAATATTTAGGTCTTTCATTTTTTTCTCTTTTATTTTCAGACTCTGAAGGGTAGTGAAGGAGCCGGTTAGATGTTGCAGTGACTGCAGACTGCATCTTGCACAAACCGCTAACGCCATCAACTCGCCACAGAGACTTAAGATCTTAATCCATTACTGACTGTAAGAGTGGGTGACTTTGTGCTAAATTGTTGTGTTGTTTCTCCATTCTGAAGGTATACACACACACACACACACACATACATTAAACAGGACTAATTCCTCCTGTCAGGGGAGAGAGGAAGCTCGGGCAGGTGGCAGCTGAGCTGTCTGGGGGGATGAGGGACCCTCTCCTGCCAGACGTGGGCCCAGTGTTATTCTAGCGTTCAGTGTTAGGGTTAGCTGGACGTTCAGGTTTGTTGAATGCCTCCCTTTTTTGAACCATAATGCACTGGTCCTAACTAATGTGCAATCTGTAGACTTGGACTTTACAAAATCATTAATTTTCACAGCTTTTGTGTAGACATAAAGAGGTCCTGTACTAGCCTAACCCGGAGCTGAGACAGAGCGAGGGCCGGTGAGCGAGGACACTCCACCCTGCATCACACAGCCCTCCTAAAGGCCAGGATCTCCAGCTACGGCAAAAACATAACCACCATCAAATTGCAGCTTGCTACCAAAACTGTCACTGAAGTTGACAGTGAGACACACAACACTACTGCAGATCTGGACAACAGAAACAGAGGGTGCCAACCTCAGCTAACCTCAGCGGGCATCACAGCAGAGAGCTCACTGCCCTCATTAAACCTCATTAATGATATAACGACTCTGAGATTAATGTCCACATTCTCCTTCCTTATCAGTGTCTGAACCTTTCCCTCTGACCCCATCGGGATCACGGTTTCACTTTCAAATTCCCAGTATGCACTGAGCTTTACGGCATATGTATTCTAAGCAGGCTCTTCAGCACTCACATTACATACTGAGCCTGAGTTTAACAGCCAGTCTTTCCCAGAGAGTTACAGGTGCAGAGACACGAGGGCCCACAGCACAGCACACAGCTCTCACTGGCTGGGATATGACTGCAGGCTCCTGGAGCCAGA
Source organism: Megalops cyprinoides (assembly GCF_013368585.1). Taxonomy (NCBI): domain Eukaryota; kingdom Metazoa; phylum Chordata; class Actinopteri; order Elopiformes; family Megalopidae; genus Megalops; species Megalops cyprinoides. Next base: position 2,625,128 of record NC_050584.1, read on the forward strand.
GTGCTGGCTAATTATTACACTCCTCTGAAGGATGCTTCAGCTCAGAGCCAGGCACGAGATGTACACAGTGTGTAAAGGCTGAGAAAGTAGAGCAGCCAATAACAGTTACACAACAACAATATGAGCACATACACGTTCTGACACAAGCGCACACACACACACACACAGGTAAGCAGCCAGCTGTCTACACTAGCCTACACTGGCAGGAGGGACAGATGAATTTATCAGCCAGTTAATCCAGGTATCACAGGGACAACAAGAGGAAACTAACATGCAGGCAAAGTAACACCTTCTAATTCCATTTTGATATTTGGTAAATGGAATAAACACCAAAGCCCCACAATATCTTCTTTAATCTTTGTGTCTCTTTTTCTACTCTGTGTGTGCATGCGTGTGTGTGTGTGCGCGCGCGTGCGTGTGTAGTTTGTGTGTGTGTGCGTGTGTACACGGGATGGGGGGGGTTGTTAAATCATTTAGGCTGACTGTCCTCACAGTTAATGTTGTAGCAGAATGACATGGTCTAAAACAACTTCGAAAAACAACACTAAACTAAAAGAATTCAGGGATTGAATCTTTTAGGCTGCGTGTGGCCACAGTCCTTCCAACTTTTTCAATGGAAAGTGCCGATATCGGCCTAATCTCTTGCAGGGAGTGTGCCTTAACCTTTGCGACAGGGCATACTTGCCTGTTTATTATGGCACTAATAACCTAAAGGAATGCAATGCAGCACCACAATAAGCAGACAGAGACCAAACCACCTGCAAACACACCCTCACACTGTGACGAGGAGATTCGAAAACTGAAACTGCAAGCTGGCCTGGCACCGATTTATGATTATGGCAATACAATAATTGTATTGATATGTACTTATCAATACAATTATATCATTATTATATTATGCATCATTATAACTGCTTTATCTACGTGTTGTCTGTTATCTGCTGGCGTCTCAGTGAGTCAAAAGGTCGATATGTTAATGAGCTGCACTTCTGCTCCGATAAATACGGCCCGCGTTCCACAGGATTCAGGGACACCTGAGTCACACTGATGCTCTGAACCATCTCTGCAGGTAAGCTGCACACCCTGTGTGTGGAAAAATCACACAAAGATCTACATATCAAAATGTTATCATTATCACTGTAACAGAAACAATGTTAAAAATACACTAACTAACTTTGCTTTGTAACATTCTCATGATTAGGACTGCTATTGCTATTTTTATTAATGTGTTGCTGCTAAAGTGTTGCTATACTTATTAACAAACGAAGTGCTCATCCAGCCCAGCAGTGTGAGTGGATGAGGGAGGGGTGTAAGTGCAGTGCTGATCGCCCTGCAACACCATGCTGACATCCTCTCTCTCCTGCTCTTCTCCCATCCTGCCAGGGATCTATAAAGACCCAAAACAGGATCAGGAAAAGCACCCTGCACTTAACAGCCCTCTTCACACCCACTCCTTGGTGCAGACACAATGGGGAATGGACTATCAGCTCAGGAGATCCAAGAGAAAAAGGAACAGCTGGCGAGCAAGATGTACACCTGCATGCAGGAGCAGAAGACCCTGCCGGACATCGGCATCGACGAGGCCCTGCTGAGGTTCTCTGGCCTGGACTCCCACACTGTGCTGCAGCGCAGGTACCTGAAGTGGCTGAGGGACTCCGTCGGCCCCCTGCAGCAGAACCTCCCCAAGCCGTCGGAGAAGGAGCCGAAGAGAACCAAGCTTCCGGAACACCTGAAGGAGGTGGGGGTCAAGTTGGCCGCCTTCACCCCGTTTCCCCTGGCGACCGGCCTGGGCGCGATGGTCATCGCCATAGCGCTGGACAAGATCCTGAATGAGCCGGAGGAAGAGCCAGACAGCCCGGCACTCCTCCTGCAGAGGGTGTTCTCTGAGCAGAAGGAGAGGGAGGTGCGGGACCTGATGGAGGAGTACCTCAAGCGCCACCAGATGTACCTGTTTGACGAGGGGAGGCTGCAGGAGGAGCTGCGGCACTGGGAGCGGCTGCTTAGCGCCCAGCTGACCCGTCTGAAGAACGCCATGCTGACGGATCACGGCACCATGGGCTCCAGCTCTCTCAAGGTGTGGGCCAACGGTGCCGCCTTCCACACGCAGATGCTGATCCACCTGGGCCGCCTTGAGCACAACTACGGCACACCCGCCCGGGCGGCCATCGCCACCTACGGTCAGGACCTGCAGCTCCTGCTGAAAAAGTACAAGGACTACAAGGCCCTCACCATTAAAATCGATCGTTCCACTTGGGCGTTCGGCCGTTACTTTAAGAAATACAACCCTGCAGACATTATGCCCCCTAAAGGGCAGTATTATGTCCACATCAAAGACAGTGAGCTTGTCAAAGAAGCGCTGGCCTCTGCTCCCATTGCCATTCCCTCCGAGATCCAGAACAGTGAGATCATCCAGGCCCTTTTAGACTACACCTTCTCGACCGACAAACATATTGAAGAGATGCGGAGGTACTTCTGCGACTCTGAAGAGAACATGGACACTCTGATGGCTCAGCGCCCCGCCTTAATGTATGGTGGCGCCCCCCCCGTCCGGCACCAAGAGCCCCACAAGACCCAAGGGGCCTCCTCAGGCTCTGATGAAGACCTGGAGCCACTCAAGGAAGAGCCAGAAAAAGCTAGAGCTGGCAGGGCAAAGGGAAAGAGAGAAGACCCAATGCGATATTGGGGTGGAGAGAAGACGCCCAAGTCCCTCTCTGATTCTGATGACAACCAGGAGCAAATCAAGGCGGAACCAGCAAACGTCAGATCTGTGGGTATCGTTGGGGCAAATGGAGGGAGAGAAGACCCGATCCGATATCAGGGGAAGGAAAAGATGCACAAGTTCTTCTCCAATTCTGATGAAGATCTGGACCTGCTTCAACTCAAATTTGGGGACACTGCCAGGGCAGGCACCTTTCGCACCCACAAGATCCACGATCAGCGGTTACAAGGCATGCGGGGGTTCTCAGATTTCGATGAAGAAATGAGCAAGTTGAGGGCAGACTTTGGCAGGACTGGATTTGGGGGGGGGATGAGGCTTGGGGGGTTTGATGGGGCAGATGGGTGGCATATTCAGCACACGAACCATCGGGATGGAGCTGTGAGAATCCAGGCAGAGCGCAGAGTCATTAACAACCTGCATCATGAGGTTTGGCATGAATCTGAGCATAAAATATACAGGAAAAAATTCTGATTCACTGAATCGGGAATCTAACTGAAGAGATATTCTGCTAAAAGTGTATCTGCAACACAATTTGATCCATTACGGACGATTCATGTTTTTTTTCGAAGACCATGCACAACTTAATGAACAATGTAATTTTGTCCTAATGTGAGAAGACTTTTCTTAGCATGATATTATTATTGTTAATATTATTACTTATACTAACTTTACTTCTCTATGGTATTCTACTAACTTTACTTCGATATATATATTTGTCTGGCCAACTATTGAAACTTGATCATGCAGTGCTCCTAATATTGTTGACTCCTTATGTATCTTTTTGCTTGTGTTGTACTCTGCCTCACTTGTAAGTCACTCTGGATAAAAGCATCTGTCAAAAGAATAAATGTATTGTGTATGTATATGCTAAATGTGCAGACATGTAAAAAACCTACACATTGATTTATCCTAATACTGAAAATACCTACAGCTAACAGTGAAAATAATAAAGAATAGTCAAGATAAAGATTCAGAAAATGCAATCTGCTGATGTCTTCCTACATTTTGGAAAAAAACAATAATCAGTTATGCAAAAATACATGTATTTGCTTAAATAAATAACACATTCATTTAAATAAAGTACTTCAGAGTATTTCCGCAAGTTTTTTCAATAAATCTGTCTTCAAACTGTAAAGGACTTTGGTTTGAGCAGTAAAACCCTCCCACAGACACACAGTGAGCTCAGTTTGGCTGAAAGCAGAAAAACTCCACTGTAAAGGGATTATCTTTCTCAGCCTCTCATTCCAGCATGAGAGAGCAGGGTAACAGCACATTCACAGAGGGAGCAGTCCAATATTGGCGACACACTGACTACAGCTGCATGAGAATAATCATGACCACTCACAACCGCTCACAACCAAGAATGACCAATGGCAGATTGTCCATGGCTAGCCCATCAGATGAAAGTGCTGGAAACTGCATTTACCCAGCAGAAACTCTTAAGATGCTGCAGGATGTGTGATGAACACAGGACACTCTCCTATTTATGACTCTCTGCCTGAGCTCAATGTGCAGGGCAACCTGCAAAGCATGCTGGGATAGAGCAGACGTGCTGAGGCCAGCAGGGCTGTGGCAGACATGTTCTTCACTGACAGAAGAGTGCTGCTCGCTATCAATTCGCCAAGTGAGAGAATGTTTAAAAAGTCCAGGGAATGTTACTGTAGAAAAGGGCCACGTTCCCTAGTCCTTGTTTGTGCGCACTACGCCAGCCTCTCACAGGCACTTGTTTACAACTCAGTTGAAACCTACCCAAACTGGTCCTGCTGCTCCCCTTATCAGGTGCTTACCTTAACAGGTAACCCGAGGCACAGGCCCCCCAAGGACGGCCCCCAGATCACCATTTTCCCTCTGACCTGCTTGTATCCTTTGGCCACCAATAAAAACCCCAACAGGGCTAAGGATATGGGACAATATAAAGGTACTGGTGACCTTCCCCACCTCAGTAGTGATGGGAATTAGTGGTGTTCAAAATGGTTCTTTTTAGTGATTCGGTTCCTTTCGTTCAGTTCAATAAAATGATTTGAATCTTTGACTCACTGATTCGTTCATTTCCATGTCTGGTCGGGCGGCATACACGAATCTGTAAATAATGTTATTGCATTTTAAAAGTTACCGTACATTGTTCCAAACATCATGTCCATTATTAGCCTGCTCTGCAGCAAAACAGCACGTGTGAAACCAAATGTCAATGAAATTAATAATAATTAAATCATAATATTCATTACGTGAAACTGCACCATGCTATTCAAACAATCATGCAGCCACAAAAGGTAACAGAACCCCACATTTTAACACGTATAATAGCCTAAGTAAATGTCATTTGCTAAAACTAAAAAAAGCACTGAGGAAAAAAGAGCCACACTTATATCCGAACATTTTAATATACTTGTAGGCCTAGTCAGCGATGTCGTATTTTTATTTGTTGTTAATGTAGACATAGTACGCTAGAAATGTGATGCATAGGCTTATGCATCACATTTCTGTTTTGTTTTGTAGCCTACTATGTTGACTTGTCAGTATTTATTAATAAGGACTTTATTCACATTATAAGGAAATGTGATGTCAACATTAAATACATCGTAGGCTACGTAAAATTGCAGTTGTGATAAAGAAGAGCTGCGACACATTGTGTGCACCTAAAATATGCTACTGCTAAAAATATAAATATAAAATAATATTCCAAGTAGATGAACAAAATAATATTTAATAGTATTTTTTATTCCTATAATATTGTCACGGAAGTGCTCTGATTCCTTTTGCATCGTCACAGTCAATGGCGGATGTAGCCAAAGCCTGCTATACTGAGAACTAGCGATTCTGGCAACACGTAGTCGCCAAGTCGTCATAGTCAGTGAATCTTTGGAGTCCGAATGAACTGGTGAACTGAGGACACACAGTTCCTTTGAGTCCGAATGAACTGAGGACTCACAGTTCCTTTGAGTCCGAACGAACTGAGGACTCACAGTTCCTTTGAGTCCGAATGAACTGAGGACTCACAGTTCCTTTGAGTCCGAACGAACTGAGGACTCACAGTTCCTTTGAGTCCGAACGAACTGAGGACTCACAGTTCCTTTGAGTCCGAACGAACTGAGGACTCACAGTTCCTTTGAGTCCGAACGAACTGGTGAACTGAGGACTCACAGTTCCTTTGAGTCCGAAAGAACTGGAGAACTGAGGAACAGTTGTCAACAGTTCATCATGTCAGTAGGTGGAATTTAGAGAGTCTACGTAGTCACCAGATCTTTTGCATTGCCCCACATTGTCAGCTGTGCCGAGGTGGCCAGTGGGAGGTGCTTTGAGAGTTTTAGCATTTCAGCCATTGGCTAGTTGTCGTCATGAACGTACTGCTGATACAGTTTTGTGATAGGCTGCTTTGTGGACAGACCGCATATCTAATATCCACTGGAGGGAGAGTTATAGCCGCTATGCCAGCGCGCATGTTTGCAAAGAGGAAGGAACGAATCTTTTAGACTAGGGATTCAGTACATTCAGTTCACCTCAAAGATTCGTTCAAAAGGATTCGTTCGTTCACGAACTGCACATCACTAATGGGAATTACCGCTCTTTTTAGTGAGTCCGATCATTTGGCTCAGCTCAGCAATGAGCAACCTGCTCTTCCAGTTCCCAAACGGCTCTTCACTTAGTACCACTTCTGGCTTTTATGATTCAGGCAAATTTAGCAATGTTGATGATTGGTATGTGTGCACGTATATCACTTAAATTATTCAATGTAATTATACTAAACCTTATCATTTCCAGAATACCATTATTTTACATTATGTTTGGTATAAAAACATTAATGTAAAAATATCATACACTATTACACATGTGTAGTGAACGTTTTATTTAGCCTATATTGAACGTTGTAAATTAACATTTCGCTCGACACTAAAGACAATGCATCTGGTCCTGGTGCATAAATGTATGCTACCAATTCTAATGCTACAGTGATGTCCATATCAAATATAATAACATAAGTAATAAACTATCCAGAACACAAACCATCCCAATCAAATCACTCAAAACGAAACACGGTGTGCCATATAACAAATAAAAAATAAATTGCAGTGTGCAAAACAGCAGCATCAAACCGTTTTAACAGTGAAACGCTGTAATGACAGTCAGTGCATGGAGTGCCCGTGACCGAGCAGTGTGGCGAAAAGATCATCCTATTATTCTGTCTTGTATTAATTAACCAAAAAAAAAAAAAAAAGAAATCGGCTCTCAGACGAGAGCCGGCTCCCATCGTTCACGCAAAGGAGCCGGCTCGTTCGTGACCGACCGACACATCACTACTGCTCAGTAGGCTAGCATGCATTGAAATAGATGGAGCACGGAAGCGAAACGTGTGAGGGTTGGCGCAGACACAAGCACAATAGAAAGGGAGGTGAAAAATAAAAAATGGCGATAGGGTTGGTTAGATGAAAACGCTAATGACGGACAAACGTTCGGCTTATATTGTTACAAATTAAACTAGCGCGGGGACCTGCTTTGCACCATGTGTTCGGAAAAAATACAGTATGGGACAAGCAGCAAAAGGCATTGTATCGGCATGATACAGATCCCTCACACAAAGCAGCTGTTCGGGCTCTTCGTTATACATCAATGTTGCCAGAAGCTGTTGCCGCTGGAGCTGCTGCCGCTTCATTCATCCAAGACCGCATGTGCAATTATAAAGTTCCCGTTTATACATTTATAGCGAAACATGACCTGTCTTTCATGATAGCGCCAGCGCTAGCTGACCTGTGCAAAACATCACAGGACAGAACTTAGCGTATCAAATACACAGGCCAGCTACCTATCCACTCACGACATTGCCTGTCACATTAGGTATGTTTAGCGCACAAGCTGTCAAAACAGATGTTTTCACTGAACGTTGACGAGTCCACAAACCGCAACGTGGACAGAATCTTCAATGTCTTGGTCCGATTCTATGATGATGACTTGGACAAAGTTGTAACACAGCATCTTGGTGCTCGACTAAGTTTTACTGAAGCTGCACCAAGAAAAAAAAAAAAAAAAACATTTCAGGCTTAGAAAATTTTGTCACTTTGAGCACTGCATGTATAAAATTGCTGAGCAGGCCCAGTTGATCTCGATTTTGGATCAAGATGTCAAGAGGAAAAGATGTAAGTGACTTTGAAAGGGGGTTCATTGTAGGGGCACGGATGGCAGGAGCTTCAGTCACAAAGCCTGATCAACTGGCTAGTGTTTCAATAGGAATAGTGACTAAAGTGACATCTGCATTTAGATGTACGGGAAAGACATCAGTAAAGACAGTTGGAAATGGTGGTCGACAGCGTACATTCAATGACCATGATGCTTGTGCATTAGTGTGATATGTAAGAAAAAACAGAAGAGCAACTCTTCCTCAGGTGACTGAGAATGTCGATGCAGGATGTGATCAGACTGTGTCAGCAAGAACAGTAAGTTGACAATTACATAGAGAAGGATATTATAGTAGGGTTGCAGTGCATAAACCCTTCATTACAAAGATGAATGTAAATTTGAGAGTTCAGTGGTGCAAAAACCATAGGCACTGGTCTAGAGAGATGTGGGAAAAAGTGATAAGGTCAGATGAGTCATCCTTCACCATATTCTCGACAAGTGGCCAAGTGCATGTGCAGTGTACACCAAGAGAACAGTACGGGCCTGAATGCTTGACCCCTACAGTGAGGGGGTCCATTGGCTCTGTTATGCTGTGGGGGGCATTTTGCCAGCATGGTTTGGGTCCACTTGTCCCCTTAGAGGGAAGTGTCACTGCAAATCAGAACAAAGTTGTTCTGAGTGATCACCTTTATCCTATGATGAAACATTTCTATCCTGAAGGGAGTGGTCTCTTCCTGAATGGTTTGATGAGTATGAAAATGATGTGAATCATATGCTATGGCCTTCGCAGTCACCAGATCTCAACCCAATTGAACACCTTTGGGAGATTTTGGACTGACGTGTTAGACAGCGCTCTCCAAAACCATAATCAAAACACCAAATGAGGGAATATCTTTTGGAAGAATGGTGTTCCATCCCTCCAGTAGAGTTCCAGAGACTTGTAGAATCTATGCCAAGGCACGCTGAAGCTGTTCTGGCAGGTCGTGGTGGCCCAACACCTTACTAAGACACCTTATGTTGGTTTTTACTTTAATTTGTCACCCATCTGTATGTATGTATATACACATACAAATTACACTATGAATACATTACCACAATCGATTGATCTGTTTAATGTCCAAAATGCCTGAATTTCAGGAATACAGCACTGTAAATGCAGCGAATAATGCATAACAGATTATGATCCAGATAAAAATTTATCACAAAAATAAATAAAAGCAGGTGGCAGGAGAGTGGCCATGTGCCGCATGGCCTTTAGAGGTCAAAGGGGCCTGCAGACAGAATGTAATTACAGCTGTGCAAAGCCAGTGGCTGCTGCAGGTTAATGTTCAAGAAATTTGTTCAGTATAATTTACATTATATTACATTATTGGCATTCAGCAGACAGTCCTATCCAGAGCCACCTACATAGGTTACAATTTTATCCATTTATATAGCTGGATTTACTGAGTATCTGCTCCACATTTCAGATGTTTTCATGAAAGGCTCCTGACACTTGACCAGGCCTGAATAAACAGGTAAAAGGCCTGGCTGTGAGTGAATGATATTTCTGTCACTGCTCTTGAGGAGAAGTGGGACATCCAGACTAAGGAACAGCTGACTCTTGAATGGGTCAAATACACAAATACACACCTCCCCGGCCTAGCATACATTCACACATACACACCCACACCGCAGCCAACTGCACGCAATATGCACTTTGCACAGAACTGTTGACGAGACTATAAACCTGCACCACTGGTTATTGCACTACTACTCTTGCTGCATATTGTATACTTGGAACTGATATTGCACATTATTAACGTATATGGAACTGATATTGCATCAACATTGCACATCCTACACTACACTGATGTCCTTTTTGCACATTTAATGTATATATCCTTTAGTTTATTTATTTTTCTTACACTCTCGGACCTTTTTATATATTTTCTTTCTTAAATTCTTGTGTTTTCTTACCTAATTGTACCTCTTACTCTTAACGGCATTCATAAGTGGAAGGCAAAGGAAGAATTTCATTGCACAGGGAAGTTGTCTCTTTACTGTGCATATGACAATAAACTTTGAACTTGAACTTGACAGCTTATCTATAGCTTATCACCGGAATAGTTTCTTCCCACACACCATCTCACTCTTGAACTGTTAAACCAGCAACGTGATCACTTTATCTCTGTTACTGTGTGTACACAGTTCAACAGTTGTTTAACTACAGTTGTACATATCCATAGCCTGCACTCAGGTACACTTTATCTCATGCTCATTGCGCAATAGCTGTATAAAACACAGTGCAGTATTTGTAAATAAGTGATAATTGTACAGACCCACAGCCTGCACTCTTGTACACTTTAACTCATGTTCATTGTGCAGTAGCTGTTCTTATACACCTCATTCATTCCATCCTTATTCCATGTATGTGTCCTGCACTACTGTTGTTTGGTATTTGTTGTGACTTTTGTGTGAAAACACTGTGAGAGCAGAGAAGCATGCTTGGCCAATAAAGTCTGATTCTGATCTACTTCATCACGGACCTCAGTACTAACTATGGTGGCCTTGCAAGGCTGAGTCACAGATACCCCCTAGTGTCCAACACTGGGACTGCATTTGGAACTGTCCTGAACTGCTTCATATCTGGCAGCGTGTGCTGACATCCGTGGTGACTGTTGTCTGTAAACCCAAGGAGACCTGGGGGGCTTCCTTGTTGTAGTTTTGCATGGAACAATATTTTTGCCTCTAAAACGGTCAGTCATGGTGAAGTGCAGAGGAAAAATATTACGAGATTCTACAATCGAATAGGTAACAAAGTCACTATAAGAAAAGCTCATGGCCTAAAATTCAAATCAAATGTAATTAATCTGCATAAACATTTTCCCCACGCATCAACAAATACTTAATGTCCCCGAACACAAGGGCAGAGTGACAGCGGCAGGGAAAACCACTGCTCCACCGAGGATGAAGGAGAACAGAGACACCGAATTCAGCGCTTCAACGGATCACAAACATCTCCTTCACCACAAAAGTCTGAGCACTGGTCCAAACATTGCAGAACTGCTCTGAATTTATTCACCATTTTATGATGCTCTGTCCTTTCCTCTGCTGCATGCTCCACCTGCCCAGTAGAGTTAATCCAGAACTTCCGCTGAAATGCTTCTCAAATTCTCATGCATTTCGCAATCTCTGTCTAAGTCACAGTGATCATAAAATCCTGTTCCTTACCACATCATTGTTTAGCGACCATGCTACCAGTAAGTTAGTAAGTAAGTTATACCAGGACTTAAGACAAATTTCTACATCCTACCTTTTGAACCTAAATAAAGTGCGGGTTTTGGTCTATGCTTTAATTAATTGTGATTTATTCTTGGATTCGATCACCTAGCTAGCTAGAATCCAGGAGTTATTAGGTAGCTAACTGCAACTGCAAAAACAATATAAATCAAACCATAGACAACACATATCAATTTGGCGATCTTCCAATTTAACGAGATAAAACAATGAATTACACCTCACTCTCCAAATAAATTACACTCTCGTGTGTTCATCCAGTCATTACGTATGTGCAAGGATTAAGTGGTGGAGGTGGTATTCATGGAAAGATGTGACTGGTTGTCTACAAGGCTTCTGAACTCAAGCTATGTTTGATCCATTGGTCATCATTAGGTCCTGTGTTAACACAGGGCCTAATGTTCAGTACAAGTGAGGCTGGGCTTATGGATGGGGCTAAATTTGTGTCATAATGTTGTTATCGTCCAATTAGAATCAGACAAAGCATCTCAGTAACCTCAAATAAAATCCATTTTTCTAATGGAAGCCCTGCCTCCATGGGCAGACTAGAACAGGAAAAGAGGGGATAGTTAGCGCTATTTCACAGAATATTTTGAGCTGAAATGACAGTCATGCAATGCTGCTTTATATTTATGTATTTTTAATGAGCTACTGCAACAAGGAAAATGTAATATTAAATAAATGGAATATTTTTGAAAACAAATTTTTAGAGGAGGCTTGGCTAACCTTGCCTCCTCTAAGCAGCTATCCCTGACACATAGATACATGCACACACACAGCATGATGTTTTCTGTATGTGGAGCTGTGCAGTTAGTGCAGGCTTATTCTGATGGAAGCAGGGAGCTGAGGATGAGCAGCCAGAAAGTGCACCCCCTCAAACCTGATGACCTCACAGCGCATCTGAGACTTCAGCTCTCGCAGCCGGAGGAGCTCTCTCTCTGGCCCAGCCAGTGACGGCCATTTTACACTGCAGCAGGGGAGAATCGCGGCACATGCACAGGAGGTGATGTCACCATACATTACATCATCTGGGAGCATGGGTGGGTGGTGATCATCAACTCACCATCTGACTCTCGATGTGCTGCATGAGGTCAAATGGGAAAATTCATCCACAGCGCAGTCTGAACTATCCAGCTCAACTCCCGAAACATGCCTCGGCTCACCCCACACTGTACCCCACGCTCTACCCCTACCCATACCCCCACTCTGCAGTGTCCTTCTCTAGCTTGGATGAGATGTTCTCTCCTCCTCAGTCAGGCAGGGACAGACCCATGTATAAACTGCACACTCAGACACTTTCAGAAAGAAAAAACAGATCAGTGTATAGGCCAAACACACAATCCTGTCCCCCCGCCTCCACTGTGGAAAAGGTTTTGGGGGGGGGGGTGGGGGGTTGGTGCCCCCTGTACCCCAAGATAGAGGGATACTCCAAAACCCCTCTGTCCATTATCTGAAACAGACACTACTGGTCAAGATATGTGATTACACATATATATATATATATACACACACTATATGGACAAAAGTATTTGGCCACACTTGTTAATTATTGAATTCAGGTGTTTCAATCAGACCCGTTGCCACAGGTGTATAAAATCAAGCACCTAGCCATGCAGTCTCCATTTGCAAACATTTGTGATACAAAATGGGTCGTTCTGAAGAGCTCAGTGACTTCAAGCGTGGTACTATGATAGGATGCCACCTTCGCAATAAGACGGTACGTGAAATTTCATCCCTGCTGGATATTACACGGTTAACTGTAAGTGATATTATTAGAAAGTGGAAGCGTTTACAAACAACAGCAACTCAGCCACAAAGCAGAAGACAACGTAAAATCACAGAGCAGGGTTAACGACTGCTAAGGCGCATGGTGCATAAAAGTCGCCAACGCTCTGCTGATTCCATAGCTGAAGAGTTGCGAACTTCCACTGGCATTAATGTAAGCACAAAAACTGTGCGGCGGGAGCTTCATGGAATGGGTTTCCATGGCCGAGTAGCTGCATGCAAGCCTCACATCACATCACACTTCTCTGTTTGGCAGTCTGGGTTTGGCGGATGCCGGGAGAACGTTACCTGTCTGACTGCATTGTGCCAACTGTGAGGTTTGGTGGAGGAGGGATAATGGTATGGGCTGTTTTTCAGGGTTTGGGCTAGGCCCCTTATCTCCAGTGAAGGGCAATCTTAATGCTTCAGCATACCAAGACATTTTGGACAATGCTATGCTTCCAACTTTGTGGCAACAGTTTGGGGAAGGCCCTTTTCTATTCCAACATGACTGTGCCCCAGTGCACAAAGCAAAGACTATAAAGACATGGTTTGATGAGTTGGGTGTTGAAGAACTTGACCGGCCCGCACAGAGCACTGACCTCAACCCCATCGAGCACCTTTGGGATGAACTGGAATGGAGATTGCGAGCCAGGCCTTCTCGTCCAACATCAGTGCCTGACCTCATAAATGCTCTACAGAATGAATGGGCACAAATTCCCACAGAAACACTCCAAAATCTTGTGGAAAGCCTTCCAAGAAGAGTGGAAGCTGTTATAGCTGCAAATGGGGGACCAACTCCATATTAAAGTATATGTATTTGAATACATTGTCACTACAGTCCCTGTTGGTGTAATGGTCAGACTCCGAATACCTTTGTCCATATAGTGTATATATATACTGTATATAATGGTATGTATGAGATCTTCTCACCAATTAGTCACGTCACTCAACTTCAGGAGTCATAAAAGCAGCAGGGCTTATGTTTTGAAATAGACAGCAGGGTGGCTCCAGCGCACCCCCGAAGAAGGTAACGGGGGGGGGTGTTGTTGAGGGAGTGTTCCAAGGAGGGGAGGACAGAACAAACACTCGGCAGACATTTACCTCCTGCACCCTGCAGCGAGCAGTGAAGGCCTCTGGGAGAGGGGTGACCGTGGGAGTGCCTTTCGGACCCACCATCCCCACACCCCCCCAGTGTTCTGCAACCACTCCTCTCCAGGGTGACCCGCTGGCCAGGTGAGGCTGGACAAGCCTGCAGGGAGCAGCCAAAGGCAGACAGGAAGCTGCCCACCAGGCCTTTATCAGACAGGAAACGGCTCTTGGAAATCTCAAATCCTCCTAATCATCAGAGAATTTCCTGTTTTGAGCTCCTCTCTGCCCTTCAAACAGCATATCATCCAGCGCTGGGTACCATCACTGTCTCTCTACAGCACGCAAACACACAGACACACACACACACACACACACGCGCGTGCACACAGTCTCTACAGCACACACACACACACACACACACACAGGGCTGAAACCTAGTGCAGAGTGTACAGACAGAGGGGCACAGAGGTGCAGGGTGGTGTCTCGGCACTCACGACAGTGTCTGAAATCACTGTGTTTGTACTGGAATATGAGGGACCTGTGATCCGAAAACCACCATCAAAAGCACTGAGCACAGAAACAGCACAATCACAGGGTTACCCTGCTCACATAACACACCATCATTACACATACCCAGCACATGACAAATATAAACCTGGGAAGACCACACACACACACACACACACACACAGACACACACACACACACACAGACACACACAGACACACACAGACACAGACACAGACACAGACACACACACACACAGACACACAGACACACAGTTCAGTTTGCATAGGTGGGTGGATGCAGGATTCTCAGATGAGGATCCATCCACACCTTTAAGCCCCTGACACAGAGAAAGAACACAGAGAGACTGCATCATTGATCTGGCCTCATGTGCTGACCGCTGCTCCACATTGCTGCTCTGACCAGTCCTATAACAACTGGGCAGATGTTGCACGTATGCAGGGGGGAGAGAGCAGAGGGAAAAGTGGAAACACATTTCCTGCAAATCCATAACAAACAGCCTGCAGGTTTAAAACAGTCCTGAGGAAGCAGCAGTCTGGGAGAAAGAGAGAGTTCCTCTCTGCGAAGGTTCACTCCTGCCCCTCTCTGCCTCAGCAAGACTGCAGCAGGGAGTAAAAACATGCCCTCCTTAGCGCCCCCATACTTTCCTGCCACTTATCCTGAGACTTGGCTGCCAAAACAATGCATTTAGAAATAATAACTTTTACTATAAGATAACACTCATACGAAAAAGAAAAAATGTCCCTCTGACTGTACTGTCTATCTGTCTGACTCCCTGCCTATCTGTCTGTTTGACTCCCTCTCTGTCTGTCCATCTGTTTGACTCCCTGCATGTCTGTCTGTCTGTCTCTGTCTGTTTGCCTTGTCTCTCTGCTTGGCGGTTTATCTCCTGTTTATGCTTCTGGTCCTTGCACAAATGACTCACATGACAGTGGTGCAGAACTACTGTAACCAGCAGGACAACTGTGACCTCACCACATGACCAAAGGGGAGCTACAATGGGGACAGCCGGGACCTAACCACATGAGCAATCAGAAAGCCGCAGACATGCTTAATCAAACCAGAAAGCGAACAGACAGCAATGAAAAACCAGAGCAGAGCAAACATCCAGTACACTTACCCACTCAGACCAGTGAAGCAACTCCAGAGCTGCTTGACTGAACAAGAGAAGCGACCTTCTTAATGGAAGCAGAGAGCAGACGTCAAAGCCGGGTGTGATATTCCAAACGTCAGCCCTACATCAACATGTCTCAGACATACCAACATCAGCAAGAAGACAGCCCTCACCTTCAAAGGCCCTCACACCCTGTAAAGTCTGACTGAACCCAGACGGACAGCAGGAAGAGGGAGCCGAGCCCTGACTTGGCCTGGGAGTGCACTGTGATGGAAAGCAGCTTTCTCCACGGACAGGAGACGGGTTCGAGCAGCAGGACTCAGACA
Source organism: Megalops cyprinoides (assembly GCF_013368585.1). NCBI lineage: Eukaryota > Metazoa > Chordata > Actinopteri > Elopiformes > Megalopidae > Megalops > Megalops cyprinoides. Next base: position 2,641,059 of record NC_050584.1, read on the forward strand.
CAGATCCATTTTACTGCAGGGATTACAGGGCAGACGGGGGGAGGCCCAGCGCACGAGGAGCTGGTGTGTAGATGGGCTTTACACCACTGTCCCCCAGCGACTGCAGCTACGTACAGCACACTGACGCTGTTACACACACATGCTAATATCACCCATATACTGTCTCTACACTACACACACATGCTAATATCACCCATATACTGTCTCTACACTACACACACATGCTAATACCATACATATATTGTTTCTACAAACACATCACAAATAGCTGAATTAGAATGTCTGCCAAATAAATATTTAACCTAGGTCTAATAAACGGCACCTCTCACCACACAAATCAAGTATAAGAGATGCTTTCTCCTACACTCATGGAGAAGTATATTCCCTGGAAAAGTATATTCCCAGGTTAATATACCACTCCACCTCTTCATATATGCAGGTTTTAGAAAGCAACGATTTTGGTTCAAGCAGCAAGCATTTTCCTGGAGATCAGGACAGCAGAGGCTGTAGCTGCTTATGTTGTTTACATGTCTTCTGTTTATCAGATGTAATCCCTGTCCCCTTCTGCTGTGTAATCTCTCAGAGGTGTGGCTGTTTCCTGGCGGGGTGGCGTGTGTGTGTGTGTCAGGGGGGAGGGGGGTGAACAGGCAGTAAAGGGACACAGGGAGAACCTCAGGGCTCAGAAATCTGATGTATTTGTATGAGCAAAGAGTAAGAATGAGACTCTGAGGAGAACTGGTCGCATTTTATGATGCGTATGGAGCATGAGGAAGCATCCAGAAACACATCCTAACCCCAAAACACAGGCCAGCATCACAGCCAGTCGGCCAGCCAGCCAGCCAGCCAGCCAGCCAGCCAGCCACACACACACACACACACACACACACACACACACACACACACACACAGCAGTGGTAGATCTGTGGGAGAGCTGTCTGAGTTTGAGTGGGGAGGTTTTCCTGATGGGAGCCAGAGAGGAGCTGCAAAGTCTCCATTCTGCTCAGACCAGCAGGGAGAAGAAGAAAGCCTGCCTCACTTTCCTTTTCCTGGCTTCCTCTGTCTCTCCTTATTCACTCTCTTTCCCTACCTCTCTCCCTCCCTTTCCCTCTCCCTCCATCTCTCTTTCTCTCTCTCCCTCTCCTTCCCTCTCCCTTCTCTCCCTGTCTTTTTCTCTCTCCCTCTTTCTCTCACCCCCTCTCTCTTTCTCTGTCTCTCTCCCTCTCTCCCTCTCTCTCTCCCTCTCTCTCTCTCCGTCCCTGATACAGTGCTTGCTGTTCCCCCTCCCTCAGTCCAGCAGAGGAGTAGGCTTTGATTAAAACCATGCCTCTGTACAGGAAGTGACCTGGCCAGTGCTGCACGGCACGAGGAGATCCATCTGGCGAGGAGGCCCAGCGAGAGCGTCAGCACACACTCCACACATTACACACTGTACATTCTACACACTGTATAAACACACTCTACACACTAAACACTGTACTCACTACACACTATATAAACACACTCTACACACTAAACACTGTACTCACTACACACTATATAAACACACACTACACACTACATATTGTGCACTCTACATACTGTATAAACATATTCTACACACTGTATGAACACACTAAACACACTACACGGACTCTATACACACTGCACTGTATATACACGCACTACACATGATATATTCTCATACTACATACACACTGCATATACACACTCACACTCATATCATGTACACACACACACAGACACACAGACACACACACACACACAAACGCACACAACCATAGACCCCGCCTGCTGCATGGTGCCCTGACCCCCACTGACCCCCCGCTGACCCCGGTGAGTGAGATGTCTCCTGGCCCTGCGCCCCCAGCAGAAGCATAATCAAACACACTATTCTCTCTCCTCAGCGCCACCAGCTAACCCTATCCCTAACCCAAACACACTCCTCTCTCCTCAGCACCACCAGTTAACCCTAACTCTAACCCAGCACACTGCTCTCTCCTCAGGTAGCACTGTCAGGTAGCACTGCGCTCTGGGAGGGGCCTTAGATGCTGTCAGTCAGGAGGGCAGGAGGGGAGAGTTCCAGTTCCAGAGTCTTTGTGACCCTGGAGTGAGAAACTGATATATTTCCTCATTGATAGACAGCACTGGATCAACCAGAGCCCTTCCTGAAATTCATCTGTGGATCTGCCAATCAGGGCCCTTTCTTAGCTTGTATTGATTCTCTGCCTGTCTCTGCAGACTCCCACTCTGTGTATTACACCTTTATTAACATGCTTATTACACTGTAATACAGCCATACCAATGTAGTTCCACCACTAGTTCCGATTCATCTGTAATACTGTAGCCCCGCCCACATCAGTGCTGATTTGCCTGTAAAACTCTGGCCACTCTGATGCGGGTTTATCCTGTTCCTGGACCTTATTAATCTGTCAGTCACTCATCTCAGTCCACAGAAAGAGTCCACGACAATGCTAACAACCAATCAATGAACACTGGACTGTCATATAGTAAGGGCTAATAACCAATAAATTCAATGGATTCTCTCATGACAAATCTAGCAACCAACCAGGGACACATAAGGTAGCTAACAAGTCTACAGCTGGTGAGAACAGAATCACTCTGCACATCACTGTGCCTCTGTGAAAGAACACCTTCACTCGGCCTCTGCTTTATTATCATCATCTGAAGATTTACTGATGCAATCCAGGTGCCACAATCTGGGCTTGAACCTGCAGCCCTCAGTGCACAGGCCCAGTTCACAGTGACGATTAGTAACTCCACCAAGGAGCGTCGGTGTTCAGCACGCTGTGTTAGTCTATTCTTCGCGTTAAACATTAGCTAGCAGCAGGGAAAGTAAACGCACACACACACAGGTGTCAGGGGCCCGGGACCCGAGACCTGGGGCCCTCTCTGGCCGCACAGAAAGAGAGCCCCTCAGGTCCTCAGAGTGAAGCAGCGCTTCTGCAGAGCGTGGCTGGATTCTTCCGGATGAAACACAGAGTGGCAGACAGGCTGCAGCACTTTGCAGAATCTGCAGCTCAGATCTTCTGCCTGACTCACCCAGCACTGCCGCTGTACGTTCTGATGAGATACAACAACATGGTGCTGAGATGTCCGGAGAAATATTTCAGAGCAGGAATGTGGCATTTCTGACTGAATGCAACTCTGGAGATGGAGGCTGTGGGAACAGACACACACACACACACTCACACACACACACACTCTCACTCATATTCACACTCACGCAAACAAACACTCACACACATACACATTTGCACACATATACAGATGTGCTGGTGGAAGTAACCCAATTAGCTGTAATACTGTGCATGCCTTCTTTAAACATATCCTCCGTATTCGTTATTTTATATATATATATATAAAGGTAAAAGCTCTGCATGCATGTATTTTATGGGTATGTAAAAGCAGAGAGATGGGGATACTGTGTCCTCTGTAGAGCTCCTCTTTATCCGGGGTCACACTGGCAGTTTGGAGTCTGCGTGCTGCACCTCCCCCGTGTGGTGCAGGAGGTGACGGAGAAAAGCTCCCCAACTCCTCCTTCCTGTTTACAGCGGGCAGGGGTGGGGGTGGAGGGAGGGTGCCTGTGGTGGTTCAACCCCTGTGGGGGTTTCTCTCATCCTCATGCTAAAGTCCCATGGGAGTAACAACTCTAGCTGTTGGCCATTTTATAAGTCATGCAGAATTTCCTGCCATAAATGTTTATCGGAGCCATTTGTTAGCGAGACTTTTACACAGAGCCCCCCCCCCCCGCGCTCCGTACCTGCAGACTTTGGAGACGAGCTGCGCTTCTCATGCGTAGAGACGTGGAGCTTCTGATGTCTGTCCTTGCAATATGACGCCTGCATTTCACTACCTAATGCTCCCACACGTGCACACACACACACAGGCGAGCACGGGCAAACACATGCACATACATTTTCA
>NC_050584.1:7317500-7365000 GCF_013368585.1 Megalops cyprinoides
TAAATGCAGCTAGCAACCAAATACATTATTCTTTAGACAGCTTACAGAACAAGTTACACAATGAACATTCTTGACAACTAGTTCACCCTCCACTAACCCCTCATATCAGATAAATATTGCTTTACCACCCCAAATCTTTTTTTCCCCCTCTTACAAGAACAGCACCCCATAAAAGTCTTATGCCACCTCTAGCAAGATGAATGTTTGCCTTTAATAATGGGCCCCAGGGCCTGGCCTGATAAAACCATCATTCCTCAAAAAAAGTGACAAGCGGCATTCTGGGAGAGAAAGATAAATGGGTCGGTGGACTCCATTACTGCCGTGCATTAACCCTGGCTAAATATTTACAGTCTTACCAAAGGACAGCAACAGGTGAGGGGGGACCGTTCCAAACAATCGCAAAAGTACTGATAGCGCACCAAGCGAGAGAAAGGAGAGACAGAGAGAGGGAGGGAGGGGCAGAGGGTGGGAGAGGAGAAGAAGGTGGGTGGAGACAGCTCCAGGCAGGGCACCAGAGGTGAGGTGCCTCCACAGCCCTCCCTGCCACTTCTCATCTGGGAGCTCTGGAGTGTTGATGTTGTTGCCTGGCAACACGCTGCCAGATGAAAGGGGGTTGGGGGAGAGCAGCGCCGCAGCAGACCGGTGTGCCGGGGACTCTGTGTAAGCGAGCTGGTGACACCGCATGTTGCCGCTACAAATTTACACTAGTACAACTTAGTACTAGTACTACTAACTATGCGCAGCCTTTTCAGGATCCTAAATGGGATCAACAAGGGATAAAAGGGTATCCTCACATGATAAACTCATGTAAGAATTTAAGAATCAGTCAACAGAGGAACACAAGCCACTGTTTTAGGGCTTGTGTTTCTGAGTGGGTGACTGTGTACATTCAAATAGGGGAGCATATGAGTGTGCTGTTGCCTGCGTGCGATGTTTGTGTGAGCGTCAGGCCGGGAAGGCCTCTCATCTCCCCAAACCGAGCCGCAGTGCAGAGGTAAGGCCAGTAGGTGTCAGGGCATTTCCAATCACTGCCTTACACTGCTGAGCAAGGCTGGCCGCCTCGTGAGGATCCCTCTGCCAAAACAACCAACAGGGAGGAACAAATGAATTTGAACTAATTGGCTGCTATGGACTCTTTTTCCCCCCCCCCCGTTTGACTCCGAAGGTTAATGTCTGTCGCAGCGGAGGTTCAACGGGGAGACACAAGTCAAGACTCTTGATCAGAGGCACACAAGGAAGGAGACAGCAGAGGCACTTTGACCAGCTACTAGTTAAACAAGCTCCCATGACAACAAACACAAGCTGCTGGGTGCAGTGGCTCTTTGCTTTGCAAGGGGGGGGTGTGAGCTGACAGAGACAGCCAACAAACGCCGTCAAATAATACTGCAAAACGCCATCCCTCAGCTTCTGCTTTTTTTCTGCAGCTCCAATAAGCAATACACCCTGATAATTCCAAACCCCCTAATCTGTGCTCCTCTTTCAAATAAAACCAGGCCAAACCCTGCTACCCACTCTCTACAGCTCTAGTTTCAAGCAGGACAGCACTGTACACAGCAAAAGCCCCAGAAGCGTCAATGGAAGGGTCATCGGACACCTTTGTCTTCGCTTTTAGCTTTTAGCTCGAGCAGCATAATCCAACGGCGACCGCAAGCGATCGCTGTCACCGCGCCGAGATCATTCAGAAAAGCAGCCTTTTCCCTCAGCCCGTTCTCTCCTAGGGTGGTTCTGCACGTGATGATGTCACAGCTCTGCCTGTTGTGCCAGATGGCAACAGGATGGTTCTATGTTTTCTCCTGAATGCGGTCAGAGTTTATGAAATGTTACTGTGGGGAAACACATGTGGAAAAGAGGGCAAAAATAACATTGCTTTGCCTTTGAGGGCCCAAAGTCGTAAAAGAAAGTAAAAAAGTCATCATAAAAACGATCATTTTCTCGCTTGCTTGCTAAAAAATGGAGGAAAGATACACAGATCTCAACCACCTGCCACAAGGACGAGTCATCAACGTCTCTCCTCCCCGCAGGGCACACTTCATCAGATACAGACAATAATGCTTCAGCTACGTTTAATATTGTCACTCACAACAGAGGGAGTCTTCTTAATTAAACATGAACTTGTAACTCACAACTAGCTACGGCTAAGGGCGTTTTGCTTGGATGAAATTTAGTAACAAGACTGTTAGTCCACTAATTACCTTAAGTTTACCACCTCTTTTGTCTTTACAGTGTTTTTAGCATCCAGAAAATGGTATTTTCTGTGCTTTCTCAAATAACATTATCAATGAGTACAGGTGACTCCCAACACTGCTTTGGACCTCTTACTTTGCCACCTAACAAAATTTTGTGCACACTGCAGGTTGCAGGCGAATGCAAAAATACAGGAATATGCCTCAGGGCATGGAGAACACACTTGTTTCTGTGATCTCGCACACACAGCACAATCCAATCATTTCCAAAAGAGAGAGAGCTTATGTTTTCGGTGACGAGTTTTACCAGTGCATTCATTACAGCCTCCTTTTATGAGGGTTAACACAGGTGATACTTCGTTAAATGTGTAACAATCACTTCCTGCAGCAAAGCTGCAGTCACTGAAGTATTTACATATCACATTTGCTATCAACCTGGCAATGCATATCAGCTTCTTCATCTGTGAAAACAAAGGCCTCTGCAAACAAATGCCCTTATACTGGCAATCATAATAATAGGAGTACATAACTACATGGTTTACAGTACATAGTTCATATAAAATGAAGCACTACACCTCTAACACCACATTGGGGTGACCTTCCCTCTCCTGTACATATGTGGGTGAGCGCGTGTGGGGCAGGGGGGCGCCTACCTGGTCCCGCAGGGGAGGAGCTGACACTTAGGCTCTGTAAACTTCCATTCCTGAGGAGAGAGGGAGACTTCTGGATCCCAGCCCCGGTCCCGGACCCGCCGCCGTTTCCGTTAGCAGGGTTAGCGCGGCCAGGCATGGAGCTTGCGCTGGAGGAGGGGGAGGGGGAGGAGGAAGAGGAGGAGGAGGACGAGGGCACGGGAGGGTGGCCAGCCAGCTCTGGCAGGTCCCGGGACCGGCAAGGCCCGTAGCGGTTCCTCCAGTTGCAGCGGCGCTTCTTGCCCTTGGCGGCCTCCTCAGCACCCGGCCCCCCCGCGCCCGAGGCCTGGGGCCGCTTGTAACCCGCCGGCGCCAGGCCGCCCGGCTCGCCCGCCAGGTGGCAGTTCTCATAGTGCTTGGCGCTTGCAGAGGTGGAGCTGGGCACCGGGGACATCAGAGACCCAAAGGTGGTCAGGGTGACCACACCTTCGCCGGCTCCATTGTCCCCGGCCGCCTTGGGCAGGCAGCGCCCGAACGAAGACTCGTTGCGCAGGCTCGGCTCAGAGAAGCTCAGGAACTCCTGGCCGGGCGGGTTCGCTGAACCACCTGAGGATGACTTCCCACTGCTCCCCAGCAGGAGACCTGAGGGAAAGAGAATCAGCAGCAACTCCTTATTGCGTAATAAGCATTATAACCGAGACAAAAAAAACCTCCACGCTTGAACTGGCGACTGGACAGGTGGCAGGAACATCACAGCTGAGGAGTTGTCAGGCCAGACCGGCTCCATAGGCATGTTAATGACGAACTCCACCGTGTCTGCTGGGCCCGCACATCTCACACCCCACCCCCCTCTCACTTTCCTCCCAATGTGTGTGGTAACACCAGAGACACCGTACAGCCTCTGTTGCTACACAGCAGTTATAACTGCCTGGGCAGGGCTGTCAAGATTTCCTGTTTTGTCAACCATTACCCAACCCTCACTCTTCTCAGAAAGAATCCACAGAGAGAAAACAGTCAGGACAGTAAATCCCTTCCAGAGATTTCCACACACCTTGATGTGGCCATTATTTAAAACTAGTCGCAACTTAGCCTTCTAAATGGTTTTCAGACTCTTTGCCAAAAGGACCAAGCTTGTAGTGCATTCAATTATCATTGTGATAGCTACCTGTAGTTTTATAGATTATTACATTAGTTATCACTGTGCAGTTGCCATAACTAGTTTGCTGCTGCATGTATTAATCTGGCCTGTCAAGACTTAAACTCTTAAAAAAAAAAAAACTTTTCTTTAATCATTACTATAGAACATGATTAAAATACGAACAGTGACGATCACAATTTTAATTAAAAATTTAGTTTTTAAACAGCACTTTCATCACTTCAATTGAGGATGTTTCACGGTAAATTTACTTTTGTTAAACTTTCTTAAATTTTAAGAAATTTGTTCTTGGGCAAGATCCTGTTTATTAAGTCTTTGGTTTGGCAACCTCAGTTGTTTTTTTTTTTTTAATCTCTACAAGGTTTCTGTAAAGACACCTACACGGTAATGGAGACTCATAAATAGCAAGTTCAGTCATTTCCTGTTGTGCACTGAATGAAGATATTCTAGACAGGTATCAGTAAATTTAATTAAAAAAAGTCATTTAAGTACTAAGTATAACTTTTTCACCTTGAATGTGTCATATGAAAATGTTTAATTTCATGAAATATGATAAGATGTACACTGCTGCTGTCGTGATATAAATGTTCAGAAAACTGACAAACTGTGATCATGCCATCAACACATCACATCTTGACACTAAGGTTATCATGCTTCATTATGTGTCTCTTCATAACAGGCTATCCTAGTCACATACAGTGCTTCTGTCTGTCAGCAAAGCGACCTGGAAAAGGGGCGCACGTGGAAAAGGTACACCATGTATTTGACAAATGACTAAATATTTTCAATGTACAATCGGAAAATATTGACAGCCCTAGCTGTTACGCCACATTGCTTAAGGTACCCATGTTACCATTTTATTTATTTATTTTTAGACCCGAAAGCCCCTGCCTGAGAATACTATTACTGTGCTCGTGTAAAACGCAGCTAGTACGTTTCATAGTATCTGGCTAACAAGGGATAGCAGACTCCAGTATGCAACTTCACTACCAAATATAAGCGCTTATGACGTAGGAGCCCACAAAGCTCTCTCAGGATTCAGTATTATGCACCCAGATGAACAAGCAGTGACATCCCTTTGGAGTAGCGATGTGAACTGGCCTGGGATCAGCTGACAGTTAAGACTGAATGAAAGCCCCTGAACATCCCTCCCCTTCAGAGACTTGCCGCTGCAACCCCACATGTTTTCACAGCTGTGGCTGGGAGCTGTCAGCGCATCTCTTCCCAATTTTACAACCTTTCCATTTCTTCTACCTGACTCTCCACACCCTTAAACAAGTCAAGGACGGGGGGGAGGGGCGTTTAAAAGAAAGACAAACCAAAACAAGAGCATACGAACCGCAAGAGAGCCCCGGCAACGACAGGCTGAGGTCCTTCTTCCCTTTCCTCTTACTGCCTGCCACTTCTGCAGCCAATCCACTCCCAGCACTGTGCAGCAAGCTCTAACCTGACTAACCTGCCATCTGGGCAGTGGAGTTATATAAACTCGAAGAGAGCCCAACGGGAGACCTGGAACTGCAGACCAGCGCACTGACGACCTGCCTTTCTCTCTGCTTTCTACAATGGAGACAGAGTGGGATTCCTGCTCGGAGCGGTTTGGCAGGAGAGAGGTGTGTACGTGTCGCTCGTGTGTGTGCCGCAGGGACCGGTTTGACAGCGACGTGACCGGTTTTATTGGGCAAGAGCTTCGCCCCGCCTCCGGAATTCCACCTCGCGTGCAACGCGGCCACTCTCTAGAAGCCACGCTTTCGCAACCGCACGGTCCTCTTTAAACAGACATGTGCTCCGCATTACAGCACCGCGTTCGACATAAAACCGCTGCCACAACAAGGCAGGACGAGCTCTGCCCCCCTGATGTAACCGCAGCACAAGGGCACCACTCGCGCCCCCCCCCCCCCTCCACAGCCTGCTGAAAAGGCAGACATCTTACAAGCTTACATCATCCCCCCCTCCCCCCACCGAGACAGCTCCAGACATCATTTTTCTTTCAGATGTGAGTTATGGCTGCCGGTCCAGACAGAGCAGGCGCTTGGATATCTCCATCGGGGGCCTGCCGGCGCTGATAGTGCGGGAGCAGGGGGCATGTTTTCGCGGTTAGTCCCGCCCACCGGCTGACCTCTGCAAGGCCTGTGGCAGGTGACCCGCCTCCCCTCCCCCGGAGGGGCTCCCGGCCTGGGCGCCGATTAGCGTCTCGCAGCCGGGCGGCGGCGTTATCTCGAACTGCGCGTCACGATTACTTTCTCTGGACAGTTTCCAGGCCCTGTTGCGGACACACTCCCTCATCCGGCGCACACAGAAAACACTGTGTCTGTGCTGTGCTGGCAGGCTTCAGCCATTCACTGACATGACTATTTAAATTTGGGAGTGGGGGGAGGGTGTAGTGCTATCACCGAGGAGAGACTGAGGGTGAGTGCGGTAAAGTTTTTATTGACTTGACTTGCCGGTAGCTGCCGCCTCTGGAATTCGCAAGCTTGTTTACACTGGTCTGTAAACACACCCCGCCCCGCCCCCAGGCCCGCTCCTACCTTGCTGAAAGGGGCTGCTGGAGGAGGAGATGGCGGCGGGCGCCGTCAGGTCCGCGGCGGGGAGAGGAGGTTTCCCCGGAGCCGACTTGCGCCCCCGCTGGCCTGAGCCATGGCCGCCCGCCCTCCTGCCCTTGCCCTCCGCGCCCTTGCCATCGGCCGGGCCCGCGTCCTTGGAGCTGCCCCCGGGGTGAGCGGGCACCTCCTGGAAGTTGGCGTTGGTGAAGCGGCCCGCGGTGTCGTCCAGGCGCTTCTGCGAGGCGGACACCGCCGCCGCCGCCGCCGCCGCGCTGCCGCCGCCGCTGTAAGTCTGAACAGAGGAGGGGGGGGGAGGAAAACACGCTCACATCGGGACCGTAGACCGCACGCAGCAGCAGGGTCGCGCCGGAGCCCGCCTGTGGAAACCCTTGGAAATTTCCACCCTCCGCTTCCTTCCCTAGCAACCGCTTTCCCCTTCCTCCCTTACACAGCAGCAAATCAACCTCATCATGGATTTCAATTTATTTACAGCGCGGGGGGGGGGGAGTGTTCAACACACTGCTGTAGCTCCAATCGAATGCAAGCAGAGCAGCTTTCAAATTTACACACAGTCTATTCCGTTCCGACGCAGAGGTGGCGAGAGGAACGCGAGGATGCGCTTACCTTTTCCGAGCTGACCATCAGGGCTGGCACCAGCGCGGGAGAGGGCTCGGACACCCGCTTGTACTTTGGTTTGTGTCTGTCTCGGTCTTTGTGTTTCTGAGGGGAGACGCACAGAAAAACAGCGGAACGAGTCAGTGAAGACGGCGCATCTGGGCCGCTGAGAGGGTCACGACCACACTCCGAGCCTGCAGCTGCAAGGACTCCGACAAAGGGAGGAGGATTTCACTGCAGCACTCTGACCCCCCCCAGCAAACGAAATCGGAGGAAGGAAGGGAAAAAAAAGGTAACGTAGACAGAGAAAATTCTGTCATGTGCTGACATGACAGTGTTTTGATTACCCCCAAGCTCGTTGGTGCCTTCGGCATCATTAACCAGCGGCATAATACTATGCCCGTGTAATGACTTTCAAACACAATGCCAAGCGGATTGCTTCTCGACTGCCCGTTATCCACGCGACGGAGACGTGTTTCGGAGGCCACTCGTCTCCGAGGATGATGTCACCGCCCTGCAGTGGGGCCGCCTCCCTGGCCATGTGGCAGTGGAGCCGTGCCGCCCGCTGTGTGCCTGCCACGGGGGGGAGGGGGGGGGGTCCGCCGCTCTCTGCGGAACTCAATTTCCACCAGGGGCGGGTGTGAATGAATTTACACTTCACACTCCTTTCACGCGCCGCCGTCTGACCCGTTTCTAATTTTCAGACCGGAGCTGTGAAAATATGCAGCGATCCAGAAAAACGCGGGGAGAAACATATTCGCACGTTTGCCACCGCGCCGCTCCCTGCACCAGCCTCGGCCGTCCCCAGCCCTTCCCTCAGCCACCGCGTCCCCGTCTCCACTGCCACAAGGTCCTTTCAACCGCAGCTGAGAGCAGCTCAGCTTTGTGTCCAGGTGCTGAGAGCGGGCCCGTGAAACCTGCGCTCGGACGAGAAGGGAAAAGTCCGCTTCTACGCTGTAGAGGAATTTATGCTTTCTGTTACTGAAACATTCTCCTATTCTGGCGAGTATTTCATATCAAGGATTTGTAATAAAAACATGGCCAGCTGCATGCTTCCATACCACCGAACACTAAGAAAATCGCCAACATTAGAAAAGGCCCATTTGCATAAGACAGAAATAACACCAGGGTCAATTTGCATTTTGTATTCATTTAAGTAATAGTTACTACTGCTGAAGTACACCTGTGAGTGCACAGCGGCATGCTGGTTGAGAGGCTCTCTTCATTTATTCTCCTGTACCCACAATTTACTTTTAATGTAAAGGCAGAGACTGTTGTTGTATTTGAAGCAACCGGCATAATTGCAATACAGTGCTGCTGTAATTGGGACTCCTCAGTTCCTCAAGTTTGGTAGGAGGGAGGTGCCCCACCCCACCCCACCCTCGTATCAGCTTCTGCTGAGCATCAGATAAGTGCAGCGTGTGAAGTACGGTGGGCTTCGATAAACGGAAGACCGTGACTGGGGCCAGGGCCCGTGTGTAAATGGGACTGGACTGCCGCTGCTGTTGCTAGGCTGGCAGGGTGACATTCTCCTCCGGGTTAATTCCTAAATCCCCCCAGCTCAGAATCACCGGGGTTCCCCTCCTCCGTCTAAGCTTCCTCGGGAAAACTGCCGAGGGACCACCCCCCCCCAACCACCACAGCACGCTGTCCGTGCAGACGTGAACACGAACAGCCAGGAATTAACGGGACACACAAAAGGCAATCCATGGCTCCAGCTACAGGGCCGTAAGATAGTAACGCAATCTAGCATTTTTCTTTCCGAGCACAGATTTTTTTCCCCAACACTGAAAATTGCTGTTTACGTTTTTTTGTCTGCAATACCAGAGGAAAGCTTTCTTTATGGATAGCTAAAACACTTACACAAATCTGTGCAAAAAATACAAAAATTACAAATTGTCAACGAAAGAGGATGGATTTTTCCATACATTACAGATGTAGTATGTTGCAATCAATGATTAGGAAAATGGCGCTTATTTAAAACTTACCTCCACATAAATAACCGTAAGAGATCAATTTGTTTTTAGTTTTTATTTCTCAATATTACGTTCGCGCGTGCGGACCAAATAAAACTGAGAATGAAAAACAGTTTTTTACCGTTTCCCAGGTAGGTATTATACAGGGCGGAGTACACACGACAAAGGTAATTACCATAATTAATAACTGTCTGCGGTGGTCTGGCAAATGGGGGAAATTTCCTTCAAGCTGAACAGAGAAATGCTCTCCCGCTCCGGATCTCCTGTAGGGGAAGAGTCTCTGAGAGCCTTTTAACCTGACCCCCGAAAAACATTCCGCTATAAAAACAGACCACGACAATGTGAGCTGCAAAGGAAATCGCATATCTAAACAAACTATCCAAAAACAAAGAGGTTGTCGGTGGAAATCTAGAAATGGAAAAAATCTAAAAGAATAATAAGCCACACATGTTTTGCGTTGGCAGATGCCATTTTCCTAGCTGCCTGCGCACATCTGAACTCCCTGAGAATGGAGAGGCTTTTAGCCTCCATTGTTGTTTGGCCCCGGGGTTTGGAATTAGCTAAGTATACATCTGAGCCCCCTGACCTTCGACCGGGGAATGTGGATCAGGGAGGGGGGGATAGTGGGGGGGGATGGGTGCCTTTGTTAATGTAAATGAGGCACTGTGGCCGGGACAGAACAGAAAACGCGGAGCAGAAGGAGGGTTCTGGAGCACGCTGGCCTCCTGTAAAGCACAGGCTCACTGGAGGGTTCTCAAATGAATTTAGAGGAAATGTTAATAAGCCTTTAGCCAATCATTAAATGCAGTCACATGACACATCTCAATTAGGCCAAATCATCTGCCCACCCCACACACCCCCCCTCCTCCCCCCGACATTACCGCAGCAGTTTCTATAAAAGCTAGCTCATCTCCGCAAAGCCTGTTGCGTTTTTTCCACGGCACTCCCTTCGCATTCGATGCCCTCCGTCTGCTCAGCCTGAGACCGACCCCAACCTGGATCAGAGGCATCGAGTCCTCCATCTGCTGGGGTATGAGAAGTGAGGGGAATCTAATCTAGTCAGCGGCGAGGCAGAGATGGGGAATGAGTATTTTGTCATGCTCTTTGCAGTCGCGGGCAGGAATTAGAATTCCCTGAAAAGCAAAGCTGACAGCCGCATCAGACGAGAAACAAGAAAAGAAGAAAAAAAATGGACAAAAGCCGCGTCTGTGATTTGAGCTTTGATTACGAGGCCTCCGAATATGCAACTTCAAAGCAAATTCCGCTTTCCTGTAGCGTCTCTTTCTTTTTATCGGAAGCAGGTATAAGTGTTTGCAAAATGCAGGGGAGCATTCTGCGGTCCAGGTCCGTGTTCGAACCCCATATCTGTAACTAAACCATGGTGCTACTTCTTGCACTAACCGCCAACCTATACGAATGTACATACAACAGTGTATTTCTACTGACAATAATTAACCTGAGCGGAAAAAGGGCAATCCCCCATGTAAAAGCCCCTTTGTCAGGGAGCAAAAAAAAAAAAAAACCACTTGTTTTGAACTGATGAACCATGGATGTCAGTCAGTAAGTGAGTAATGAACTATGGGTGCATGGGGTAGACTCAGTGGTGTCATTGGCAGTTTCTTGGGTGTGACCCTGCTCATTGGCCTTAACTGACGACATCTGTGGCACTGCTGACCAATGAAAAATATTCTTGCGCAAGAGGGAGCTCATTACCTCTCTCCAGCTTTCCCTCTGTATGATACACCACCCATGCTGAAGTTCTACTTGTCTTGGTTCTTTGTGAACTCTGCCTGTAAAGCAAGTGTCTGCTACGGGGTTCCACCAGCAGGGAATGCAAGTTCTTAATATGAGGGCTTTGAATGCAAATTTGTGCACAGGCAGCTCACCATTATTGTGAGGTCACAAAGGGACTAATGCAAAAAAAAAAAAACATCCTGTCTGCATGACGAGCCCGTTCATAATTTCACACGATCCCAGCCCCAAATGTAAGGCTCACGCTGATTCAATATTATCTCAAAATTTACAGACTCGGTGGTCTTATCCTAAAGCGCTCACGACGGGTCTCATTCAGCGTGGCGTTCCCGTTCCGAGCCCCTTTCATCATCCCTTAAGCTGGGGGCCGATGGAGTGGCTGAGTGAAAGGAATAAATCTGGAGGCACTCGAGCCGCGGGGTAAAGGCGCGCTCCCGCTGCACGCGCGCGGGACCGCCGCGGCGCTCATCGACAGGCCCCTCCGCGCCGGCCGCGGGCTCGGCTCAGCGCAGGGTACGGTCTGACGCGCTGATTGACAGTCACGGGCGGGAAGGCCCGCGTGTGAAAAGAGAGAGCGCCGAGTCCTCGCTTTGGGCCGGCCGCGGCTTGCAGACGTGCGGGCCATCACGTCCTTGACTGGGGAGAGGGGGGGGGTTTTCCCCATCCGTAACCTGCGTGGGATGGTGCGCACCCAGGCTGAATTTTTTTTTTGAGGAACTCCTCATCAAAATAAAGGGGCAGAGACGAGCACACTGGCGTTTCGTTCACAAAGCAGGCCTGGTCTGGTTCGAGGCTGGTTTTCAACTACAGATGTCGGAGTGCTCTTTCTTTACAAGTCCAGTGTACTCCTGAAGCACCGAAGCTTTTCTTTCAGCTTTGCAAGACCCTTACCGGGAGACCACTCTGCCTGTAGTGAACCCTCTGCCCTGTAATTATGTCTGAACGCGCGTACAGAATGTGGTGCTCGGTTCTGTTGTTGTTTTCACCAGGTTGAATAAAGAACCTCTAAGCAAATCGTACGGGGAAAACATGCATTCTGGTGCTTCTCCAGGTTTTATTTACCCATGGCTTAAGTCTAATTTTACAGAGGGAAAATATTCGCTGAGCTATCAGTGTGATCACAGTGAGGGAAATGATTCGTTACAACAGAGATGTCTCATCCAATGAGTAAGAGGGAATAAGCCAGTCAGGAAAGAGAGAGATCAATGAGGAATGGCTACTCTGAGTCGGAGGGTTGCAAACTCATGGCCAGTGAGAAGAGATGCCTGGGACAGAGTCAAGAGTATCGATGACAGGGGGGAGAGATGATATGCCCTTTTATTCATCTCAGAGACGCTGATATGGTGAACATATTTTTTCCTGTTGCTAATCTACATTTACAGTGGTCTGCACCCAAAATACAGGAATGAAACTACATCGACTTTACTATTGTACTCAGACTAACCTTTCAGTAGAAAGGTTAAGTGTAAGAGAAATACTAACGTGAAACTGCAGCAATGGTCAGTAGCATCCATAGTATAGCGGTTAGCCAACTTTTCTGTAATGTGCCAAGTTGTGAAGGCAACTGGCAAACGTCATCATCATTTGAAATGAAATACCTAGGGCCCTGCTCAAGTTCCGACAGGTATGTGTTCGGCTACTCATTCTCAAGGAAACTGCTGGAATATGGAAATGCTAAAAATACTCATTATTCAACATTTTATAGTGTCTTAAACGTAACAGACTGCTGACTGACGACTTTACAGACGATTTTCCTGTAATTTTGGCCTCCTTAGCTCAACTGCAGTGCAACAGATGTGGAACAGTGGGTGATTGTTCCATTACTTGCTTTTGAGTGTTTCTAGATGTAACCTGGGGATTACATTTTCAAAGCGCAGCCATAGAGACTGCTATCATACTGAATGCTACATACTACACTAAGCTCTAAAACTTCCCGTCAGAAACGTAGTTCTTGCGAGTAACAGATACATGCATCCCCACAAAACATATCGAGCCTATTTTTCTTGAATGCGATTTTCAGAGTCTGACTGTATGAAAAAGGGGCATATCACTCTGGCAAGTCATGATGTAGGGTAGATCTGGAGACTGCCTTACCTTCTTATCCTTGTCATGATGCTTATCCAAAGAGTGAGAGGAAGAATCGCTTAAGCTTTGAGCCCTACTACTGCGGCCTTTGCTCCTTCTCTAAAAGGTGAAAGAGGAACTTTGAGTTACTGTCAAAAATCTGTGTGGTGTTTCCCGTCAATAAAAGAAAACCATGACTCAGACAGAGAGAGCAAAGAGGACAACATCAAGAAATGTTGTTAGGGGTGATGCACAGTAGAATACTCCTCATTCGCGACCGGACCTCTAACATGTAGATGTGTCTGCAAAGGAGTTGCAAAACAGCTGCAAAACAGTTGCGTCCCACCCGCCCAACTGCACTTCCCATTCTACGCACTACATTTCGCAAAAGCGGCTGCTTCGTTGTTCATCAGGAGATGTGCTATCCACAAAATCTGACCAGTGTGCTCAAAAAGAAACTGGAATACAATATCCTCTGACAGATTTCTTTGAGAAAAAAAAAAAAAAAAGAGCACTCCATCAACCGCTATAGCTTCCTGTTTTATGTCTGTAGCTGCATTCAACTGCAAAACTGCCTTCGATGGCTAAATGCGATTTAGTAAGACAAAATAAATACGTACAAATTCAATGTGCTCTAATTTATCCCAAAGCTTTCCGAAATAAGGGCTGTGGGGAAAATGGCAGGACAATCATCAGTTTCCATGTTTAGCATTACAGTATTTGTTAGTGCTATTATTCTGCATTATTTCCTATCTTGAATTAACCAAACACGAGGAGTAATTTCCACTCTCATCAAAAATGGCTCGTGCGGCGAGGCTGACATCAGCTACATCCTGACTCGCAGTACACTGCTCCTCCAATGACTCTGCGTCTCATTTGAGCGTGTAAGTGGTGTTACATTTTACTGATGTCACAAAGTTCATCTTACCTCAGACAGGGAGCGACTCTGGGCTAGAGCAAAAAAGCAATTAATTGGGGAGGGCCATATTCACCTGCAACTGTACTCAAATTTCAGTCGTAAGGATGTGCCGCACCACAGAGCTTATTGCCTTTCGCGTGGAGATGGCTGCACCCGCAGAATGAGTGATAAAAAATGTACAGCTATACTTTCTTATACACCCATAAGCATCGAGAAAACCCGACATTTCACTACTTACAGATGTTTATTTGTTAGGACAACAGGGCAACTCACATACTGGCCTCCCCCCCCCCCCCCCCCCCCCCCCCCCGAAACCTGGTTTTATTTTTTTACCAACTTAGTTACTAAACAGATATTATATATAAGCTCTGTTACCCAGCATTTTGCCCCCTAAAACATCTGTGCTCGTATCATCGTTACAGATTTAGTTAATGACATCAAAGAGCTTAGAATCATTTACATCTGAGAAATCTGAGACACATATATTCACAAATTTTTAGTTAAACAGAAAAATATGCATAAAAAGGTTTGTGCTACATTAACCCAGGTGCCAATTACAGGGACATTAATTTTACCTTCCCTTTAGGTATTATACCTAACCTGTAGCTTTCAAAATGAGAGGAAGTGGCATCTGAAGTAAGCAAGGGACCATCAAGTGACATCAAATAATGGTTTTGGACACAGCCATTAAAATATTCTTTTCTCACTATGTTTGATGTCAACATGTCTGTCAAACCATGTATCGCGCGTCTGACTGCGGAGAAATGACACATCAAAAAGCTCCGTCGCAAATCTTAACCAGAGGAAGCAAACACTGAGGTTAAAGAAGATCTGTTGTACGGGGATGGCGTTAAGAATACTAATTATCTGGCCTCAACACGAGCACGCATCAAATTCTGCTGTGCTGTTGAGGTGACTCGTTTGTGCGATCATAAATTAAGCCCGTTTACAATCACTCTAATGGCAATAATAACAGTAATAGTGGCAGTAGCTGTGATAATAATACCCCTTTTGAGTAACTCTGTCCATAGGCTTATGCGCCGAGTGAAATCTAAACTCAGCTGGGCTGTGTCAGTCTCTGATTATTGATCGCTACACTGGCCAGCAACAAAGAGACAATACGCATCCCGCTCCGTGGAAATGCCCGGCCCCGCTCAGAGTGAAACAACACCCGTAGCCTTCTGTGACCTCGCCGTCTGCAGCTTCGCAGCGAAACGCAGCCCTGCCGGTTTGATTACTCCGAAAAACCTTTTCAACGACAGAGACGAAACAGCCTTGGATTTTTTTATCGCCACGAACTCAACGCATATCAAAACAGCGCGCAGGAACCACTTTCGCTACTCGCTATGCTCCAAAAAATGACATTAATTACAAATATCAAACGCTGCACGCTGCTCTCACTTGGCGACAAAAAAACGGTCTATGTATTAGTGTGAGCACTTGACAACTTCTCGCATGTGTGCGGGATTTGCAATCAAAATGCACCTTCCACCATTTTAACCCTTGTCACTGGATCATCCCAGTCCCCCCAGTGCCAGATTTTTCCCTCCATGGGCTCTGTGTGAGAGCCCTTTGTAGGTGCGGGTATCGGGGGGCTGAGGGGAGTTGTGTTCTCAAAACACAAAGCACTGAAACAGGACTCCAGGTCTGAAGCCTGATTGGGCCGGGGATTGGCAGGGAGGCGGGCGGGGGAGGTTGGGGGGTTGGGGGGCTTAGACCACAGCGCCATCTGCGCCCTGAAACCCAAGCTGGATGTGCTGGGGAATGGGGAAATGGCTGCCCTGGTCCAGTATCAGTGTGGGGCTGCCACTGGGGCTCACCTCCAGCGACTGACATTCAATCTGCTCCAGCGAGCGGACGAGCGGGAGGAGGGAAAGGAAGGAGAGGCGCGCGCACACACACACACACACACAAAGCTCCAGGGAGGCACCGCTGATCAACGCCGCAATTAGGAGGAGTGGAGGGGGTAGGTGAGTGGGGGGCTGGGGGACGGGCGTGCTCCCGAGCAGATGAGGACCGGTGACTTGTCGCAAGGGCCGCGCGTGAAATTTAGTCCAATCCGGAAGGGGAAATTTACTACAAAGGTCACTTGAAAGCACAATAATGTTCTTTCAGCATGGTGCTGTTGAGGAAATAAAATCCATAAGACGAACCGCAGAAAACAGCCATATTAAACCACGGCAGGGACAGCTAAATGGACACATGAACAAAGTGAATATTCCCACTGCAGAAGCTTCCTGTTTTTAAGCACTTTCAGAGATGCATTTATGACGTCAGTTCACGTCCATGAATATCAACACGGTTTAATCTATTGCTCTCAGAGCTGATGAAAACCTTCAGACTTGCTCTATGGCCAACCTCATCACAAGTTCTTTGGCGGTTTCGACATCCACACATCAGGGCTGTATCCAATTCTTCAGGCTCTCAAGGTGACAACAAAAGAGAGACTGTAGCCTTCACTTACCCATTTGAATAACATAATATTGTGTAACACAACATTGTAACATATGAATATTTGGAAAAGGATGAAGAACCAACTGCTGAAAAAAGCTTAAAAACTTTGAAGATTTCAGCAGGGACCTCAACTACGTGCCTCCAACTCCACAGGGACAAAACAGCACGGGTAAGCAAACCATGCAAACATCTGCCTGTTATAAGCAGTACTCTCAGCAACACCTGTACAATAGAATCTACAACATTACACGTGCAACACTGACAATTATTTACAAAGTCACATCTCTGACTCTGCTTCCACCTCATGACATCCTCATGCGTTTTATTAAACCTCTGCCACGTCTTCAGCTCGTATCATGAGGTGTAAGAGTCTATCATCATCATCTGAAGTAATTCTGCTTGACATAACATTGACAGAGAGCCTATGGCTTCTGTAAAAAAAAAAAAAAAATCCCTTCCAGGATTATCGTTACCAGCGGTGAAGATCGCATTGTCTTGACTGATTTGTGTGGGTTTCACAGACAAAGATGGCTGCATGGCGTGGGGACAGGGCAGGGAGGCTTACCAGCTTGCTGTAGTGGTATTTGCAGTATCCGCAGTACTTCACGTTGTCAGCGTCTGAGCCCTGCTCTTCACACAGAAGCCCAGCAAACTGAGCACTGCGCTCAGAGAGAGAGAGAGAGAGAGAGAGAGAGGGAGAGAGGGAGAGAGGGAGAGAGGGAAAGGGAGGGAGGGAGGGAGAGAGGGAGAGAGAGGGAGAGAGAGGGAGAGAGCATTGACACGGTGGCAGTGTTGCTGTGCACGCACCATGAGTAACACAAATCGCCACTGCCAATTTTTTTTTATTCAATCAACATAGAGGTGCCTTGCTATTGTACTTGGGAATTAGCTACACGTACGTTTTCTGTTATTAACTATAGTTATCAAAGGCAGCAGCTCTATGAAACCAAAATCATTGCACTGTAACACTACAAAAACACAGGGCAAGAACTGAAGAAATTCTTTTAGCTGAACCTAGATCTGATGTCTTTTTGAAACCAAAACCCTGTTAATGTGATTACCAGTAACAAACTGGCAAATGTTTCGCAGCGGGAGAAAAAACAAAAGACAGAATTAAACGGATCTAATGAGAATTTCGTTTGCGACAAACTGCTTTTTGCTAGACTTATATACAGCGTCGGGAAATTTCCAACAACCTGAATCTGCAGGAACGGACCTCAACGAAGCTTTTGCTTAGCTACCCCTGAGCGCGAAGTCCTCAGTGAAAACACGCATCCCACGAGACGAGGCACTGAAACGCGCTCCATCCGCGGTTACCGACGGCGAGCCGTCCCGGGACTCACCATGTGACGTGGAAGGCCTGTCTGCAGCCGTGTTTGTTGCAGGTCATGCAGGCCCCAGTAGCAGCTTTGCTCTCGCGGCCTTGCTCTTCGCAGATGTAGCACGTCTGCAGAGAAAAGGATCGATGCGGTAACAAGCGGCGCAAAGAAAACCAATCGGCGGAGCCTCCGCGCGGTACGGAATCCCCCGGGACCCGAACCGGCCGCTCATTCTGCCTGGACACGGTTATCCGGCGCAGGAGCTCACGGCGGTTAAACGTCTCTCCGGAGCCCGTCGCTGCGCGAGCCCCCTGATTATCCGATCAGTGAGATCCATGCTGTTTTTAATTTGCTCATAGCGAAGGACGCTAATTCAAACAGCGTCCAATCCGTTACACCCCGGCAATGGAGAGAATTCAGAAATGGTTCAAGAGAGAAATGGTTCATGAAATTAAAATTCAGTAACGTGGCCGTGTTCAACATCAAAAACAACCAAATGGCTGTCAGTAAAAACAGTGTTTTTATGTAGTATAGAGATGAGATAAGAGTAGAGATATACAGAGCTATATATAGCCCAGGGAATCAAAATACAGTTTAAAATTATTAGCAAGCAAGAATATGCTTTATGGTTGGAAGCGCACCACTAATTCATTATGTTACTGGAAAATATTTAATCAGTCAAAATTAGTGAAATCCTCAGCATAATCATCCTGATGATAGCATAGCTGGACAGGTTTTTTTTTTTTTTTTTTTTGGAGTTGAACCCTTCTAGAACACACCAGCAAACCTACAAACATATCTTTCTTTATTTTTACAATTTTCCACATTTTGGAATAATAGTAAAGACATCAAAGCTATGAAATAACACAAATGGAATTATGCAGTGAACAAAAAAGTGTTAAACAAATCAAAATTCTCTTACATTTTAGATTTTTCAAAGTAGCCAAAAATCTTTTTTTTTTTTGAAAGAAATTCATACTTCCATACATAATTCAACTTCACTATTTATATTTGTCTAAGAAACATGTCTTTGAATGCTTGTTTCCCATTATCTTAACAGGCATGTCCAAACTCAAATATTTGACTGTTACTCTGTCTGTGTGTGTGTGTGTATGTGTGAGTTACTTCAGTTCACTTAACTACAATTGCTAAGTAACAGCCCACACTGTATTTCTGACTTCTACCTCCAGATGCTTCTAGATGATGTGCCTGTGTATCTACCTTGTAGACCACTGTTCATGCAGTGACCTGGCAATAGAGTTGTTGTGCACATGGTGATGCGGTCTGAATATCCTGCACAATTACCTTGTTGTAACGCTCGTGGGGGACCGACTGCAGCACGATGGGCTCCATGGTGGACACATTGGCAAACTCCACCTCTGGGATGTACAGGGCACAAACAACATGGGCCCAACCTGAGAAACACACAGCAGCCAACCAGAGTCAGCACAATGTTCAGGTGCAGTCGGGGCAGAGACAAGACACCTGTATACACACCATAGGATATCAAAGGGGTGGAGCATAAGGACACAACATTTTTCAGCCATTTTTCCCCCCATAGCCTGCACTGTTTCTAGCACTGCCGAGCCTGATCTTGTCCACTGTACAGGTCTCCCGGTAGAGAGAGGCTGTGACTGCTCCGTCCTTGCGTGGGTGGCATGTCCTTTGACAGTCAGGCTCTCCCCTTCCCATGACTGTGAGATACACCCAGCAATGTGACCTCAGCAGGCGAGCAGCGGCCGCGGGACAAGGACAGGCTGCGCCCCCAAGGGGTGCGCACTCCTGACGCCCCGTCTCACCCTCGGGGCGTTCTGTCTAGACTGGTAAGGAACTGCGGTGCGTCTCTGACATGCCCGCAGCACCGGCGTGCCCTCAAATTACAGGCTGCCGCGGTCCCAACTCCCCCCTTTCCCAACTTGCGATTACTTAAATCCCACAACTGCAACTAAGGGGCCTGAGCAGTTTTCTCCATCGCTGTATTTAATACACTGCATGGAAGACACTCCTATTGAAGTGGTGAGTGGCAACACAATTAAAATAAGGCTACTGTAAATGAATTAAAATGGGGTCAAGACAAATGTGTGCCTCTGTTTAATACCGCTCAGTGGAACAATAACCAAACCTCCAGATGAACCCAGGGATGAACTGTCTTTGACTTCTGTCTGAAGAGAGAGAGGGGGGCGGCACAAATGTGTTGTGTTTTGAAGCCCTTCCAAGAGTGCTGCAGAAGCCAATAAAGGGAGGGCAATAAAAACCAGCCAACTGCAAAAGAGGTCCAGGGAACTTCTCACCCAAAGCATGAGGCAGATGCTATTGTCACAGAACTATGCCCACATGCAAACAAGCTTCCTAGACTCCCACTGCATGAAACGCCATTTCTGCCAAAGGGAGTATAATTGGGGAATAATGCAGGCTTAACACATAATGTACAAAGCAAAACAGGCAGTACTCCCTGTAAAAAGAAAAAGAAGTCATGCATACAATGCCCCAAGGGTTCAAGTTTATCTTGGATGTGAGATACTGTACCCATACAGAAATGTGGCCTTACAGACAAGCCTGCAAACTGCACAGTAACTGAAACAGATAAGAGTGCTAAGCAATAGGGGGGTCAGGAGAACATGCTCGATAGCTTTAAGTACACCACCTCTAACAGGGCACTGCCTACAAGAACAATTTTATAAGCTTTAAATACAGATTTAGGTAACAGGGATTAGTACATGACATGACATGCCCAGTTTCCAGTTGTATTAATTATTACCATTTCTTTGTAGCCTTAATACAGCATTTAACATAGATTTCAATTTTCTGTGAAACTTTTTTGTTTTATTTGTGGATTAAAATGTGATACCATTACCTGGTCTGTGTGTGTGTGTGTGTGTGTGTGTGTGTGTGTGTTCGTTCTGACCGAGCTTAATACAAGTCAGCAGAGGACATTAGAGTTATACCCTAACCCTTGGCTAGTCTGGTTTCTGATGAATACAGTGTAAACACCTCTCAGTCACGTGTAAGTAACCACTAAACCTCTTTGCAACAGAACACGACCAGGCCTTCAACGAGGGTCCTTCAATACTTTGGTTTGGGATCTTTTATTAAGAGAAATGCAGACCAACTCTCTTGTAATTAACAGACAGAAAACCTCATTGTCAGTGAGGTTTTTTTCCCCTTATGTCTCATTGAATGCACAGTTTGCTTGCACTGTTTTTATTTCAGATTAATCTGCTGTTTGCCTTACTAAACTGCTGCACCTGTAAAAACAACTGCAGAGATGACCAGCCGTGGCAGGGTGGGGGAGGGCACAGCTCATGCAGTTAATAGGCAGCTCCTCCTTCTCCTGTTCCTGCATTTAAGGTTTAACAAGCAGTTAAAATTGCACAGCTAATGGGGTTTAATTTATTCCACAGATCTCTCCAGATGCAAATAGACTCGAATCATTTAGACCGGTTCAGGCTGCAGGTGGTAAGACTGCAGCGCGCGAGAGGAGGCCAACACTACCACTCGCAGCTCACACTCACTCCTGACTCTTTTACTTAAATTGGAAATAAAACCCTTCGGGGCTTGGCAAACCCCATGTACTCGAAAGGCAGATAAATCAAGAAAACAACACAATTAAAAGCAAAAAAAAGAAAAGTAGACAGTAAAAACAAAGTTAATGATAAACACCAACAGGTAGGATAGTAAAAGTAATAAAAACACTGATGAGAATGAGAATGATACAATAACAACGTAAAACAAAATGTATGAATGCGTTATTTAACCATTTCCCGGTTCTGTAGAACCAATGGTAAAATGGATACAGCAACTCATTCATTCTATGTAAATTCCACATTTATACTGCACAAATGTACTTCAAATGTAGTCATTAAATGTGCATACATATTGAAGCAACTCTTGATCGAAACGGAATCAGCTTATCATTTGTCGGCAGGCTGAAGAGCATGCGTCACTACCTAGCTATAAAGACTTGAGACCACCATATGCCTCGCGCAGTTGAGATACCCGGTAATGTAACTCTGCACAGCCACCTCGACCTCGTCTGCATACGACGGCTCCTTCACCGGCCCCTTCCCGCCCTGCCCTGCAGCTCACGCACGCTACGCGGTGTTCCCGATGCTGCCGGCACAAAGGAGCCTCAGTGCTGCAGCTGCAGCGCCCCGCCGGTGTTTACGGAGTCCGCGCTGACCTCGCGCTGAACCCTCCGACACCGAGGAGAGGAGCCTCTTCGCGACCCCTCGCTACAGGCCCGCCCCGTCGTAAAAACCGCGGAGACCAAGCGCTCGCACCCCGGCGTGCCACCACCATGCCCCACCCCCCCCGCTGACCTTCCACTAAAATCATTAGCAAAATAAGCAACTGTCAGCCACAAGGGGGGGGGGGGGGTGGTGGTGAACGTTTGTCCCCGGCCAGGTCAAGTTAAAGGGGAAATAAAAACAAAACAAACAAGTTTACTGTGGTCAGGGTGAAGGGGGCTTCTGTGGCCACCGTACTGGCTACAGACGTCCCTCCCCCTGGTCCTGTGACATCACGCACAGAGGGAACACTGCATACTGTGTCATCCAGAGGCCTTATCACAGAGAAGGCCATGCCAGGGCTGCATAAATACAAATACACATATTAAACACTGCCTACAGAGTATTACAGAACCAAAACCGAATTCCGCATATTCCAAAACAGGATCAACTGAATGTGTGATAGACAAATGATAGTTTATGATAAGCCTGAACATCTTAACAATAAGCCAGAATTGCAGATAGTCTACTGTAAAATATAAGTGATGAATTATTTTGATCAGAATAAGACTTAAAGTTTCAGATCTGATACATATTATCTCATGGTGTATTACTGTACTGCTGCAAACATCCCAGGTTTATTAATGATCTGTTCAAACTTGAAAAGCTTGTTGTGATGATGGTTAATTAAAGTGCATTAAATTCCACTAGTTTTCACTTTATTTCTTTTGCCCTCAGATTGTCACAGTCTTACTTATTGGCGTGCTGCAGTGACATTTTTGGAGACTCCTTTCTGTTCTGTTGCAGTTGTACTTTCTGTACACAGTGCAGGTAATGTAAATGAACATTTTTCATTCAGACATTATTAAAGAATGCAAGGTGCTCAATAAGATGATACATTTTCAGTTAGCTCATTACTTTTCTTACACTAAATTTCCTTAAGTTTTTCCACAGACGAGTTCAGCAAAGACGACATCAGAATCTAAGGAAAGCCTATTTGGATTGCTTGCTAACCCTACATTAAGCTGTAGGATACTACATTCTAGGGGCTGCACTTGCTACATTTCTGCTGCACTATAACATTCAGTTTTCATTAGTAAATGTGTGTTGTAGCCGTCCTTTAGCTGCACTTTATGCATGACAGCAATAGTCAACAATACGCGAAATAGACTGCATGAAATTATGGTTAATTGTAATCCTTTTATCAGGGCAGGCCAACATCCAACCAATGCATCGCACACATCTAGGCAATTTTTTGTTGTTATTAATAAAACTATATTCTTATGTAACTTCTTATGTAAGTAGTATATAAATTCTAGATAAAATGCTGTCACGGATTTTACTCTTGGCTCTTGCACATAGCTGGCCCACATGAAACATGAGTTAAATTCTAACCTTTCTGAAGATCACAGCACCTCTGTATTCAGATCAAATTGTTACAGCCTACCTCTCCATACGTAGTGGATCGATGTTGGTGTATTTACCTCTCAGACATGGCGTCACAAGCTTGACAACCAAAACTGATGGATGAGAACACCTACCAATCAATGCACCGGAATGTGTTTTTTTCACGGTTTCTAAGAAAACTGCCAAATTAAATCAGTTTTATTGTCTTCAATTTTCCTCTTTGTGTTTTCTTGATTTTCTCGGTTTTGAATCACATTTTCCATTTTTATTGAAAAACTGTTGAGAATTTCAACAATTCATATTAACAATGGAATAACACTCTGCAGACGAGTAAAACCGGGATTCATAAAAATTATTGGGATATTCACCTGCTTTGAGACATTACTGAAGTTACTTGCTAGCTTGCTATGTAAACACTAGCTATGCACATCAAGTTAACATCTCTACATCATGGAATCATGCAACACCACTGCTAAGTTACTGATCACTCCCACAAGGACCCATAGAGCATTTGGGATTTACAGCATTTTGTGGAATTTCCCAGATGGCATTTTGTGGTGATTCCTCAATTTACCAAATTCCACAATAAACTTCTGGATTCTGGAATTCACTTGTCCCCACAGGTAGATGTGTGATCTGTGGACATCTGATGTGCATTCCGTATTTAAGAAAAATAGCGGGCATGCAACACAATCACCTAGCTAAAGCTGATTCATAGCTGTTCAAGTATTTTTCACCAGCTTACTAGCTAGCTGTCATAACAGTGTTCAATAACAGATAGCTGAATTAGTCGATTTCATTCTAGCAGAGTACTTACGCCAGAATTCAGTAAACACAGTTTACTTTCTAAATACAGCAAAAATCACCCATTTGCATAGAAGGCATATTACACTGTCTAGCCAGAGTGAGCACAATGACTTTCAATACCTTTCTAATGCTGCCCAAAAATTCATTAATTAGCTAAAGCCTGATTTACGCTTCTGCGTCGAATCGACGGCGTACCCCCGCAGAGCCCTCTGTGTCGCCGCGTACCCCTCCGCCGGCGCCTGACGTGCACCTCCAAAAAACTAACTTCGCGTCGAGGTGACTCAGACCGCAAAGGCTGCGATTGGTCCGCTCAGTACATCATTTCCGGCATTTAGCTTTTCCGGTTTCTCCCTCCCGCTATGCCGCCATTTGTTTCGCGATTGACCCTTCAGAAACCACACTTCCCCTAGCGTTATGGCGGTGAATTGCACAGCGACGCAGAGCAACACATTCAACCCCGACACAGAACTTGGAAAGGTTCACAAAGGCGTCGAAGCGACAGCGGGGGTACGACGCAGAAGCATAAATCAAGCT
The DNA here is from genome assembly GCF_013368585.1 of Megalops cyprinoides. Classification (NCBI taxonomy): domain Eukaryota; kingdom Metazoa; phylum Chordata; class Actinopteri; order Elopiformes; family Megalopidae; genus Megalops; species Megalops cyprinoides. The sequence goes on from NC_050584.1 coordinate 7,342,082, forward strand.
TAATTCTATAGCTTTTTGCTTCTTTCCAACAATGGACAAAAATCAACATACCGATATGACGAAAAGACAAGTGGATTTGACCTGTGCATGTGGAGTGACACATAGAATGAGTATCTTATCCTTAACCCCAGCAGCCAGGTCAGGTCCTCAGGTGTTTAGCAGCCTTCAGTAGGAATCATTAGCCAAAAATTCACAATCAGCACTCTAAGTACTCAGGGCGATAAGACCCAGAATAAGGTCCTGGTGTTTGCCACCTTTCTTTACTGCATTTAGGTTGCAGGGCATTCTCATTCAGACAGCCAGACATTTCTAACCCGAGGGCAGAAAGCAGAAAACAATCACTTGCCTCCATTGTCAGTCCTCTTGAGGGCACCATCCTTGTGGGGACACAGTTCACACCTCTGAAAAGGAAAAGAAACCTGAGTCACGTGCCACTTGCACACTGACAGCTGGGACCTGCAAACATGCATCTCTCAGTGTACAGCAGAACATGCACCCCCATAACCAATCCAGCACACACTACACCACACTCAAAGAAAGGAACTACCGATAATGCGCTTTAAAATGGCTGTGATCCAACATCTCTCACATCGAGCGGTAGCTACAAATCAGACTGGATTTGAAGGTCTGCTTCGCACAATGCAAAGGTCTCAGAACCTGACATTCTCAAAAAAGGATCTTCTGATCTGATGTACAGGATCAAAGCTTTCATGACAACTTCAGGCTACTTCTTATGCAATCTGAAACAGGAGGGAGATGCGGATCAGACACCACTCCGTGTTGCCAGTCAGCGTCCCGGCACCTGAGGGGTTAGAAGTGCTGTGCAGGCAGGGGCTGGGGGAAGGGCACAGTCAACGCGGGAACCTATAGGCAGACACAGCAGAGGTGCCCAGCGCCAGCCAGACAAGCTGCATGTTTGAGGAATGGGTGGAAGATGGGGTCGGAGAAAGTTCAAAGGACACCAGGAACCGGGACTCCTGAGCAGCTTGGTCAGTCGAAGCACCCATTCCTTGAGCAAGGTGAGCCCTACATCTAAATACATCGCAAGCTTGAGTCTGGGCTGTGTTATTACTGGACGATGACCAGGAATTTGCAGCAGTACAACATGATCGATGTCAATTCTTTAGGTTTACTTGGAACTACATTTTGCATGCTCGTCACAGTAAATTAGGCTTGGGCTCTGTGAAGAAGCAATCTTCACTGGCATGCTCTCCACCACATTTACATTTAAGACTGTGAATATGTGATGTGAGGGCCCTGTATGCTAACATCATTTTACAAACCACATAACAGCAAACCTTTATCACATCACCCTTTGTTAGTGTGTGCATGAAAATACATTGCTGTCCAGACCTCTTGTTTAACTGACTGTTTCGCCACACCTCCTAATTGAGAATACCAGGTGGTACAAATGAGAGTGGAAAATTATAGGAGGGGGAGAGAAAGGGCAGAACAGGAAGGCGTAAACTGTGTAAATATTATACTTGTTTTAACCATTTTAAACCTTTTTACTTGTGCCTCTTTTCATTTGCTCTATTTTGTAATAGTCTGTTTTCTTAAACTGCATTCTCACATTTTTCAAAGAATATTTTTTATGCAAGAAGCAATCCATCAGCTTTGTCACAGTGTTGGAAAATCTAAAGTTCTTCTCACTTAAACCCGGCGTGCTGATATCTTGAATTGTGACAGTTGTGAGTGGGTTTTATCCACTACAGGGCAAGTTAACCTGACTACAGTCTTTCAGGTCCTTAAAATATAACCTATAATCTCCAAAAATGATCGACACAGCACTCCTGGAATAGCAAAAGAAGGAAAGATCATCCTAGAGCAGCTCACCTTTCAAGTAAGACAATTCATGCCCGCTGTGAAAGTTTTACCAATGTCCCATGTAACGAAAGGGTTTTATGTGACATGTAGGTCCCAATTAACGGTATATATTTCTACAGTTAAGATAAGGATATTCAAGTAGTATGTTTTAACTGAAATTACAGCACCTCTCAAACACACAGGCTGTGGTTTTAAGTAACCAAAAACAAGCCTGCAGACTGAAAACTCTCTTCAGGCTGCACCTTGGCTCCCTGAACCCAGACTCATCTCTCAGATGACACTAATGTCTTGATTACTGGTACACCTTCTCGTTGCTACTGTGGCTCATATTATATCATCGCCTTCACTGTGGCACTTGTGTATGACAGAATGTTGATTGTAGCATTGTGTTACACAATGGCACTGTTTCAATCGCGCTGTGATTTTACATCCACACTGCAGGTCCCCTGCCCTTACTGCAGGCGCCATTTAATTTGCTCTGGATATGAGCACCTGCTAAATGACGATGCAAAATGGGAAAACATCGAGAACAAGCACGTCTGCACAGGGCCTCCTTGTTAAGGATCTCAGCTGCTGCTATTGTGCCGACATGCCAGCCTGATAAGACAAGATAAATAAAAATTAACTCATACCGTTCATATGCTCTCACCTGTGACAATCTACAGATATTTAACATCAGGCTGTAAAAGCACGCATTGGTGGAACAAAATGAGGTGTGTGCAAATGGACAGGCCACATACCCATGTATTCATAGTTTTTAAACTTTTGGCCAGTCTCTCGTCCTCCTCATCTCTGTGCTGGCTGGTGGACCGTCCTCCTCCATCTGGGGCCAGCTGACTGGGCTTTCTTCCCTTCCACCCCTTAATCTTTAGTACGGTGGGGAGGCACATGGAACACACACGAGGCTTGTTTTTAGTAAACGGGGTCACTGCTGCACCTGATCTGTAGTATGCTGGGTGTAGCCTGAGACACCTTCCCCCCACACACACGCACACACACACACACACACCCACACCCACACACACACACACACGCACGCATACGCACGCACAATCCTTAAAGCACTGCACTGGGACAAGCTAGCATTACACCAAAGTTTCTTTTCAGGCATGAAGCTACTACATATTTCACTTACGACTGAATCAAGGACAGGGTGACCAGAAAAAAGAAACCTGCAGTAAAATTTATCATGGGGGTTTTCATATAGGTTCTATCCTAGAGTGGTAAGTCTTTCACAACATCAGCAGATGTCACCATTAAAATAAGGCCAGAATCTCAACCCTTCATCTGCATTCACCATAAATCAGTCTTCTGAAAACTGCAGTGCAACCAGCACTCTGCGTTCATCCAAATCTCCCAGCAGTCACCCAGAGACAAAATCTGAAAGCCTCTTTGGGGGAAAAAAAGTCATCCAAATGAACAACTAATTTCTACAATAATTATTTGCATTAAGACATTACTCAGCATCTAGAGATTTTTATTTGTAAAACGACTTCTCCCTGCTGTGATTAGTAGGAATTAATGGCTGACACAGGAGTGACCTCATGGTCCCAAGTGCTCTATGTGGTGCCACAACCCACAGAGGGACAGCATTGTAAAGGAGAGAAGAGGGGGTGGGCGCACTCTGGCATTTCCCTCGGTCCCCATAAAAATAACTACATTGTCTACACTAAAGAGTCGCCATTTAAGCGTTTCACTTCTATTAACCAAACACCTCCTGGAGAATTCGCAGAAATTCAGCTGCTCTCCGTTTCTTCCCCTCCACTCTGCATATACTCTTCCAAATGCATGCGCGCACACACACAAACCATACATATGCATCATCACAGCTTGGTGGCAGTTCAGCTCCAGTAACTCCACCGTAAAGAAGATAGCATCACTGCACTGTCATGTTCACCTCTAGAGACTGTCCTGAAGAAATTCTCCCCTAACGGATGCAAGAATGTGTTTGCAATATGAAGAAACGATGACTAGAGTCTCCACATCAGCGTACCAACATCGCTGTTAAGGACCACAGCACCCACGTGGGGGCCAGGGGGTACCTAAAGTCCTATCTTGGATCTTTGTGGAGAGATGGAGCTGGAAGGACACGCGCTACACTGCCCCACCTTTAGGTGGTCCTCATTTAACACCAGCTTTAGTTGCTTCAAGCTTTATTTGGATCAAATTCCATCCATGCATAGTACTGGCAAACAAAAAAATGAAACAATCAAGGCCAGTAGATCACTGTTAAGTTAATTGCCTTTTGCTTATAAGATCTACATATTCAACAACGTCACAGGCCTGATCAACTGACTCAGAGGAGGCTCTCAGCTTAAATGCAGTGGCAACAATCCTCAATCACACGAGGTCCCAAAGGCTTGCTAAAGCATTTAACAATTACTATAACACTCTACTTCTACAGCAAACATAAGACTGAATCAATGGTAGAATTCCAGTTAGAGGATAAGCGTGTGATTTAACAAGTCTGTGTGTGATGGAGTTTGGTTTAAAAGCCTCGGTGATCCTTAGGTTAATCAAGTACTGAAGGATATGCAAGTACTAATCAGGCTGCTAATACTTCTGTGACTTGTTTTAAAGAATCACATGGGAAGACCAACGACCAGGAAAATATGATGTGATGTGTTGTAATGCTTGTCACCACGGAGGTGGCCCTCCTTTTCCAGCTAAAATGACTGTGCTACTGTGTGTATACGGACACACCTGGAGGCCCCTGGAGTCCTACATACCTAGACAGGTCATCCAAGAAAACACAGAGATGGACACTATGGTTCAATTCTCCCAAAAGAGACAAAGACTACTTTCCCCAGAATTGTGTTTTATGACCTTTTAGCTTTAACCCATTTGTAATCCACCCATATTCTACTTATATATTCTACTTACCTAAAGCAACTTTATCAGGTGCCCTCACTCGGGGAAACGCTTTAAATTTAACAATGTAATGTAAGAAAGCAGACACATTCAGACACCGACACATTTCAGAGTAATAAAATGCCAAGTATACAATTCGGCCATGACCCTCTGTTTTTATGTAACTGAATTCTTCATATGCCTCGCAGTATGACTGCCACCCAACAGCTGGTGTGAAGTCTGACTCTTCTGTTATGAGAAGCACAGAGGGTTTACACAGAGGGCAAGTGCAGGTAGGGGTGGATTCCTCCTGTTTGCGTTTCAGTCTCAGTTCTGTTTGCAGAAAGCAGGACAAAGATGCCTCTCCCAAATGAGGGGATAGATTAGTGGGCGGATAGTACGATTCCAGCCCTGTGCTTCTGTTCCACCTCAGTTTGGAGATGTGACGTGCTTCACCGGGGCAGATGGAAATGACATCTGTGCTTAAGACAAAGTAGCAAGCTCTTTAAACTGCCACAGGGACCTGGCTCAGGCTGGGGCCTTGGACTATGAGGAAGCCTGTTACACCACAGTTTGTGTCATCTACCTGACTGTTATTGTTCGCTGAATAAGCTACCTTGGAAGATCGAGGCGTTTACAAGAGCATTGTGTTTGTGTCTCCACAGACGACCTAAACACACAGGCTCAAAACGGGTTTACGTAATCTCTACACGCAAGCAATGTCATCAACCTAAGCCAATATCTCCCCTCCATTTTAAAGAATGCATAAATTTACTAAAACCGCGTGAAACAGAAATACTAAGAAGCCCACCCACATTATAATCACGTTCAGGGAACTTTCATCTTGTTAATCAGATTCAATCCATCTTCAGAAAAGTTCTGTGTATACCAGCCTAACGACTGTACATCTCCACCCTGATAATGCACAGAGTGACTGAGTATGTGGGTAAGCTGTATAAGTGTGTGTGCCTGGCTCAGCAAGCTCACAGAAACTGAAACAAATCGATGGACAAGATATCCAACCTGTGAGGCTGTTTATTCACATATAAATTTATACAAAAACTGCCTCAACCTAGGGAACCACAACATTACTTTATCTATGAAGCCAAGGTAAAAGATAATTCCACACGTAAGGTAAGAAACCACAGGACAAACTGGTCAAGATCCCATAGTGTTCACGCCACATAGACTTGCATAGGACAAAAGAGGAAAGCGTTATCACAAGAAAGGCTACATTTAATCTCCATATCTAGTGGGGAAATCCCTGTTTTCATATTTCAACTGAAAAGATGGAAAAGCTTGTAGCCAAGGTGTTGTGCGTTATAATTTTGCTTTACAGAACTTGGTCAAGGTCAGAGCCCTTTTCGGAACACAGAACTGAGCCTGTCTGCTCACCCCAAACCAATACGCTGTTTCTACAGACCAGGTTTCTATTTCTTGGGGGTTTTATTTGGCGTCGGGCTGGAGAATGCTCTGGTGCACATTCCAATTAAATCACAGCGATTCAAGTGTTACATGTTTATTGCATGTAAGCACCCTGCATGTTCCAGAAAGGACGATGTACCGCTTTATATGGCACTGCTTCAAGTGTATCAAAGCTTAACCTTTGCTGAGGAGACTCTTCATTTCCTGTAGACCGCAAGCTTCGGGAGGCAGTGGTGTACAAGGTATTTGGAGACTTGTGTCCCTGCACAGCTACACGTAGGCCGAGATAAAAATAACACAGACATGAACATGCACAGATTCCATACAGACCAGTGGCCATGGAGATTAGGCTTGGCCAGGCTATAAGAGCTCCACTTCTTAGTCCACTTGTAATGGGATGATTTTTGAGAAGATTAGTGAGCAAAAACAGGAATATGCAAAATATTGTGTGGCTGGAGGTCCTTCTCAGAGTACAACCCCATGAGTGTACATTTACATGTATTCATTTTACACAACACAAGTGTGTAAAATCTTGTGAATCTATAGTGGTCAACTGTGTAAGCACTTGAACCCTGCGTGGCAGTTCTGATGGGAGGAATGCGATTGGCAAGCAAGCTGATCAGCCAGCACTGCACAGAAAACAGTTCTTGTGTTTTGTCACTGGCACTGGAGGCCCAACAGTGTGGTAAACCTTTACTAATGGGAGAAATAAGAATGAAACCCTTTGTTGGGGGCAAAAAAATGAAACAACAGTATAATATCTGACCAGAGAGATAATGCAATAAAAAGAAATGTGTGACTGCCATTTCAAATGAAGTGTAAAATGTGTCTGTTTTTACCTTTTATAAAATAACATTTCTTTAATTGTTCAGAGAGTTCCTTTTTCTTGACAATTTCTATGACAATTCCGTAATTTGTACTGGGAGAGAACTACTCGAAAAAGATAATTCAATGCGATAGGCTTATTTAAACACCAAGGCTGCAAGCAACAAAAGACATCCACTATTCCAGAAGGAAGTGTCTAAATTATTTCTATTTTTTGAATCACAACTAACCTTTTGACGATAAATAGGGCACATGGTAAACTTGTCAATTAGCACAAGGCCTGTTTTTGCCATTGCTGAAGCCACAGATGCAGCCCTTTTTCTATGTTAAATCCTGACATAGTTTCATCATATTCATCTTCAACTACCTGTATACCTATACAGACTAACAACTAAATAAGGTTAAAAAAATTCTACATAATACACACATGTATGTTGCAATTTGAAGCCACTGTAATTATATCAAGTTCACTCTTATTCTGTGTTTATTGCTGGGAGACACTTCCTGTCCGGGCTGAAACAGCTCTCCCTCCCAAGAAATGATGCCCTGAAAGTTGAAAGAGTGTGAGGCTATCCACCTGCATTCCATCATCAGCAAGTTGGTGAGAACACAGACACTGACACTGTGCTTCCCAGTTTCCAAGCTGTACCTGAGGATAAGCGCAACACTCGACTGAAAAATACTGATCAAAGCAGCGCACATAAAAAGTACTGTCTCAAAGACCAGCACTCAAGCAGTTAGGACTGTGAAAACATCCATTTTCTGTTGTCAAAACATCTGATTTTCATCATGTCCTGGCACAGATTTTCCTCTGTCTTGGGCTGTGAAGAATTTGCAGTCTTCACTATACATACTTACAGCTGAAAGAGTTGCAAAGGTGTCAAACCGGGTTTCAATACAAGCTTTTAACAGGTGCAAATTTAAACAAAGATGAACTGCTCGTGATCATGGACAGCACTATTCAGAGAAATATCGGATGATGTATCAGCCTACCTGCTGTTTCAATCATCAGTGTCAATCTCAGGCCTAGTAAAGCCATATCCACCCACCTCTATTATGTGTTATATATTGCAAGCTTCCTTGCTACATACATAAAATGATGCTCAGTGAACAAAAACTGCAATTTACAAGTGATTTGCTAGCCAACATGGTTAGTTAGTAAGCTAATGGTGATATTTTTTAACCGCAAACAAGCTAAAGTAATGAGCATTAGTGTTAGCAAACTGTTACCTTTAGCTGGCTTCTACTCTGAATTAAAATTAGCTGTATATCTAATCAGAAAAAAGAGTCGAAATTCCCTGGCAGGGATGGCCCCTTTCATGCAACCTTTCTTTTCGGTCACATCAGACATCAAAATGTTCAAAAATCATTGGAAATTCCCACTGGTGAAGAACAAAGCTCCTCAAGGCTTGACCACAAATTATCCAATAACCCTAGATCTGGGTGTGCTTGACAGTTATGGAGTTGTGCGTTATAATACATAATTTACAATAGAAAGGATTACAATACAAATAATGATTTACCAGTGCAAACTGTGATTTAGGAATATTAATATTTCGGACATAGAATTCACTTCAAAGTCCCCCACCTTAGCACTCCCAGAAAAAGTACACTTACCACCCTAGCAGCACGCTCCTGGGATTCGCATTTTCTACAAAACCAGGGGCCGGTAGGGACTTGCACGATCCCATAGCACGCTGCACATAGGACAAAAACAACATTAAAAGGCGTGCATTTACTTATTCACTGTACAGCCGCAATAACATTTAGTGGAAATTGTGCATGTTACACTGTGTGTGTGACGTCTTTCCCAGCAAATAATAATATGCAAACATCAACCTACTTCAGGCTACAGAGAAAAGGATGGGCAGACAGTAGTAGAATTCTACCTCTGGTAAGTGCTTGACAGTGTTTCTAATTTCTCAAAGCACTAAGACAACTAGATGACATGACCAATTAATTCCAATACCAGGGGAAGTATTTTCACTCGTCTGCAACTTGTGAACACCGCAGATAGCAATAATGTGATGGAGAGCTAGACTACACAAAGCTGACATAAAATTTGCATCTGATCAACAAATGTACATGGAAAGAAAAGCATCAGTTGAACACACACAATAATCTGTTTTTGTTGCACATTTCCACAAAAAAAAGAGACACTATCATCAGCTCTGAAAAGTAAGGCACAGTCAACCACAATCAGGTGTTATGGTTTTCTGCCACTTCAAATTCCAATTTTATTGAAAAGTTTCTTTGAGAGCGAGCACCAGGCCCTTTGAGAAATGATTTTTCACAGTCAACAGAAACTTTCCAGCCTCTGGCAGTTGTCATGTGGCTCTGCAGTCATGGTGAAACTGCCTTTCTGACAGGGGTTATGAAGAACTGTTTTACACATACTGTACTTTTTTGTTTGTTTGTATTTCCTAACCAAATCTCAGCATTCTCCAATGTTTGTTTTTCTTTTCCTTCACAGGGAAATCAATTAAGGCTTAATTCCAGGCTCAGCAAAACTAGGGAATTGCAACTGAACCTTCCCACACTTCTAGATAATATCTGCAAGTTGACAACGATAATAAGTGCCTCGTAGTATGTGTGTATGTGTGTGTGTGTGTGTGTGTGTGTGTGTGTGTGTGTGTGTGTGTTGGGGGGGGGCTGTTTGTGGTTGATATTGGGTTCTATTCATATTCTCTGGTTTGAATAATTACATAATAATTTAAGACGTGGCAAGTTGACGATACTAGGTACAATTAGCCAGTTGTTAGCACGGATGCAGACAATTCATGCACAAATGAAGTTTCCATACTGACCTATCAAGACAAGGGGAAAGCGTTGAAAACTCTCTTTACCTAGTTGTTTAAGGAAATGTTAAGTCATGCTAAGGGAAAGTCGTGTCAATAACGACTATTATCGACGTAAAAGATGTTTATCTAAATAACCCGTTTGGTTCTCTAACAGTTGTCAAATCTGGCTTCTTCTCTGCCGCCGGATGGCATACGCCGGAGAAGTTATCTACCATTGACAAGTATGAAATAACGTCCACGTGAAAACTCCACCAAAGAAACTTGGTGACGCGAACCATTTTGCACATATTTATGGTGCTTCTGCCTGGCTTCCTAGCTAGCTACAGCCCATTACATTAAGAGATGAATATGGAATTAACCGTCTAACTAAGCTTAGTTTACTGTGACCTAAAACTACGTAGCTAGGTCATAAAGCTAACTTGCTAGCTAATGTACACGATCCGAGAAAAAAATAGCTAACCTTTGCTAGTCGGGGCTGACGTTATAGTTTTCTAGCGAACGTTAGGTGCATATGGCAAACCTGTCTAGGTATACGGCTAACTGATCTATCTGGCTACATATGCAACCACGTTGGCTAGAATAACGAACGACAACCCCAACCCCCCTTCTTTACTCCTCCGGCAGCCATTCAAAACACGTTCCCGTCGCTCTCTTCGTACCTAGCGGCTAGCTAGCTAGCTGGCTAGTTAGCTTAAATGCACACAGGCCTCGCTGCCTGAACTGACTCTGTTCGTAGAATAGACAACAAGACAAGAACAGATTCGCGTTTATACCGTAAAATGTTGCGGCAGAAAGCATTTTACCTTGATGAACAGCAACATTACAGCCATGCCCGTCACAGTAAACCAGTGGATTTTCAGCCCAGCCTCTCTCATCTGAGCAAACGCAGCAGCCTCCAATCATCTCCTTCATATTATTCGCGAAGTAGTCGTCTTCTACTGCCAAAGACGGCTCGCTGGATACCATCTAAGAGGAAAAGCAAGCATACACAAAAAAAGGCTGAACAGGCGTTCACATGCGATCTTCTTTATCTTGCGAATTGCTTCAGGTTCCACTTCCTTGAAAAGCCATGTTGTTTGGTGGTGTTTACTCTCCTTACTACCACCGTAATATTTCGGTCCACACGCAACGCAAGCACACTGGGGACCCGCAGCCGCGGCGTGAGCGCATGCGCTCGCAGTGACAGTGCGAACAAGGAGGCGATAGATTGGCTCGGCGAGAGGTTTCTTTTCAGGGCAAAATGTCTTTGGCTTTGGTTATGGGAACCGCAACGCCATTTTGGCTCTACGTCTTCTGTCGTACTATACTAGACTAGTAGGTAACGTTAAGTAAACCTTTGGATTGTAGAGGTAAGATTTTTGAGGTTTGTACAACGCGCTTATTCTTTAGGATAAATGTACTGAAATGCATGGGGGATGTGAGAAGTCATAAAAAGCGCAGCTAGCAACCTATAATTGAAAAGCGTCACTTGATTACACATAGAGGAATAGTGATGGATACTTTAGGAGGGCTAAATTGTGTAAGTTTTGTTGGAGCTCAACTAGATTCCGTTTGTTGGACTCTATTAGCACTAAGATAGCTAGCTAGCTAGTTACATTTTTTTTTCTAATTGACTATACTAGTTAGCAATGGGAACACATCGAAATAAATCCCTGTTTTTGTCGGCAGTGTTCCGTTTTTCCATAATATTTAAATAGATTTTTCCACATTCTTGTTATGGTAAGATGTAACGATGGTTTAAGTGGTATTTTTCGCTCTTTCGTTTCGATCTCTGCCCGCTCTTACTTCATGTTGGTACTATTGCTACTATACTGTACAGTCGCTAGATGTTAACCGCTGTTTTCAAGTCAGTCAAGGTTGCTTGAGATGCATTTTATAGGCATTACTGAAAATTCGCGTATACGTCACATTTGAACCTTGTGTTGAAAAGTGCTCTAAAAATACAGATAAAATATCCACCAATTTGGAATGGAATGCGCATGTGTATGTAGGCCTATGCTTACCTATAGCAAAAATAAGATTTTTACAAGCTTATACCACAGATGGTGTAGTATTTTCCATGGAATGCACTCTGTCGCCTTTTCCCATGGCTAAACGATATTTTCTAGTTACGTTTGGAAATTCAATGCTAGTTTGTTATTGTCGTTGATCAATGGGGCAACATAATAAGCAGTTAAAGTATTTAAGATGGATTGCATGCTCCAACACGTCAGAGACATCCTACAGTTTAAAAATGGTTTCCCCTTTATCAACGTATAATACAAACGCCCATATCTGTAGTTACGATAATACGTTCGTTTCGAAGCAGCATATTTAAAAATCAAGCTTAAAATTGCGTATGTATGTAAATGTACATACGGATTATGATAACCAAACCGTAATAAGTAAGTTTTCACTGTACTATGTAATCTACTCACTCATAATATATCATGCATTGCTCATACTGTATGTGTGACCCATGCGTCTTGACAATACTATTTGTAAGCGTTGGCCGCAAAGCCTGTCTGTTTCTTCATCATCTAAAATGTTACACGTTATACAGTACCTATTAAGAAATTTCCACCGTCTCTTAATTTGTCATTTTAACGAATTTGTGGCGACTGATTCCACCAAGGCCTAATTTAAATGATCCCATTCACAATACTGATTTAATGAGGTTAAATGTTTCTGCAGTATTCTGAAAAGTACTACACGTCAACAGTACTCTATAATTCTCTAGTAACATGTTGATGTTTTTCTTCTGTAGTTTGCAAACACAGCTGGCCTTTACACATTCGTTTCTACTAGAATGTAGAATTTAAAGTGTCTTACACTGCAGTTTTGTTTTTTTTCTGTAATATTGAACTCATGACAATAAAGCATACATTTGAATTTTGTGTTGCTGTGTACCAGATTGTCTGTCCATGTGTTCATAGATATTGCTTTGGAGATCACAGTTTCCATCTGTCTGAATGCATATTCCAGATGTAATATGCTGAGGTGCAATCAATGACATTTTTTGTGAGCTTACTGTATGCAAACCAGAATCAATCACTAGGTCTTACACTTAAAACAAAAAAAGTGTCATTAAATTGGATCAAAGATTCATAATTTTCTTCAACATGGAAACTAGCAACAAGGCCCTTAAGATGCATAAATGTAGACAGTATGCCTGTCAACAGAGTAACATTTGGTAAAACAACAGATTGTAAAACACATCTGTTTACAGCTGTGATGGGTAAATTAAATTATATGCCATCTCTGTTAATTGAAGAAGAAAATATGGAAATAAATATACATGCTTCCCTAACAGGATTATCATTCTTTTTTTTCTGTTTCTTCATTTTGAAATTTAATCATTGCATTCTCTTGGTCTTCATTATTGAAGAGGAATGGATTGGATATTGCAAACACTGGCATCACTACCAACTGAATAGTCTTGGTTTCCAGAGAAACGTAATATGTTTGCCAGTAATTTAAGGGGGCACACGAACCCTCTCAGTGTAATATGGAAAATGAAAGGTCTCTGGGAATAACTGTCAATTATTTGCGTTAATTTTGGAATGCGTAAATGCAGAGTCTACATTGGGGGGGATGTGAATTGTGAAGCAGGAAAACCTATTACAGTTCAGGAGAACAAAGAGGACTGGAAGGGCAGCTGTTGAAGTGAGCCAACCCACTGAAATAGCAAATGATTTTTTACAACTTACACTTGATTAAGTCTGGGCCTCACCACAGTCCCTTAACTGAGAGAGAGAGTTATGTTTGAGAGGCCAAATTGCCTCTACTAGTACCACAATTTAAAGCCCTAACTGAATTTTTAAATGACAGTTCTTTGACAGGAGACTGGCAATGTCTTTTGCTGTTGTCTTGTTAAAGGTCTAAAAGTGCCCTAGCTACAGGGTTTATGACACAGGGTTTGGTTTCATCACGTACTGCAAAACAGCTGCATGTTATCCTCACCTAGATGAAATAGTTCATACATTTTCACTAGCATAAAGGACACATTAATCATTTACTTTTTCCATTTGTACTAGTTTATGTAATGTCAAAATGTCTACAAATTTCTACATACTGTCAAAATATCCCTCCCTCTCTTCAGTTTTCCAAATGATAAGCAGTAATGAGATATTTTAAAGACAAGTAGAGGAATAATATTTAGTTCATATTAAATTCGGCCACATTTTTTTGTTATTCTAGAGACACCAGACATCTTCTTTCATCCTATTCTATAATTCTACAATACGAGTTTGACTACCCAAAGGAAGTTATTCTGACATTGGGACTGAAGATATTCTCTTAATTTTGTCTGGTATTAAGTGGTTGTTTTATATTTTGAACACAATTTAAAATTGATGCATGTGTGGTTATGTGTATGTATATCACCGTGTCCTTCAGCACCCAGTTTGATGCCACACACACACACACACACACACACACACACACATATTCTGAAAGAAAGATATTTCTGCAAATGAAAAAGCACCACCTCTGCAAAAGCGCCTCCAAGACAGTTCAAGTATATAATAATCTATTTATAGTGTTTTGCACTGTAGGCTAATTGTGCAAGAACTGCAATGAAAATGAATGGCTGAATGTTTAATTATAATTTTCCATCTACATTTAACACGAAGCCATAAAGCACTCCCAGAGCTTGAAAATGTATTCTTAAGAAGCTTGAAATTGTAATCCACAGCCTTCATCCATTTCTTGATGGTTTGTCTGAAGGGAAGTAAAAGAGGAAATGCACTCCTTCCTCTCAAACTGATGCAGTAGTGAGTTGGGTGGAAACCTGCCTGTCCTGCCCCAGAAGCCGGGCCATGCTGATCAGCCGCTGTAGCGGAGGAGAACGGAGCGGTGCAGCGCGGTCTTCCCTGCTCCTTCACTCAGTGGAGAGGTCTGAACCCCAGCACTGCACAGGCAGGCATCGGGAATAAACTAGCAGCGCAGACATCTCTGCTCTACTCATGATGTGGCGGCAAAACCGCACCACAACTGAAAGTCTACAGGAAAGGAGCTCCTCCTATACGTTCTCCTTTGCTTCAGTAGCTCACATCAGTTAGGCACAGTAACGCCCAGAAGATCTTCCAAGGCCAGTTCTAAAATGACAGTGACATTAGGTATGTGGGACAATATTATTGTATTGGTAGTCAAACATTATTTTTCCCTTTACCTTCAGATATTTAAACAAGTGGTTCTTTTGTGACAGCACTTGCACTATATCTTATACTGTTGCAAATATATATCTTCCATTTAGTTGAACAGAATGAAAATGTGTAAAAATGCTTTTTTCACAACTTGAATTTGAGACAAACCATGGTCTGGACAGTGTTGTTATGGTTAGATTGAACAAAAGCTTTACTTTGGAAATCTGTAAGAGAGCAGCAAACACTATTAAAATGCACACTACTTAAACATTGGCTCAAGGTATGAGTACATTGATTGTTTCAGTCGAGAAAAAAATGCCTCTACCTTCAACAATTGTTTTTCTCCCACTCATTTGCCATGTCAAACGTAATTACTAGTGGGAAGGTACAACCATGGATCAAAATGCATAATATATTGCAACGTTTGCCATATGCTTGAATTTGTTAAGCAGAAACACCTCTTGGCGGTACAAAGGAAAGCAGCAATTACACCTATTCTGTTGCAATTAAAGGAAACGGGACACTTTCCTCTGTGTCACACCTTTAAACACTGTGCATGGCTGAAACTAGCAGAGTTTGAGACTCATGCAAATTAAGCAGTTGGAGAACATGGCTTCACTTAGGAGGCGTGAAGATTGATGTCAGAGGTAGACTTCTCCGAAACTGTTAATGGGGCTTGGGCATTTTAGCATGGAATGAACTTAATCACAACATATACTTCCCCAGAAAAATATGATTTCCAACTACACCAGCAGTCTGTAACTTGCACATCAGGGTTTCAAAAGGCCACTGTGATGATTAAATGTATGCTGAGATCCAATGCTTTAAGAGCCTTTGGGTAAGTTCTTGATTAATATAAAACTTGTCAACCTGGCATTTTGGTAATAATACAAATAATCAAAAGACATGTAGCAGGTCAACACAGAAACTAATAACCAGTTCTCAAATTATATCAAAGGGAATCAATGAAAATAATTATTAGATGTTTCAAAGGTTCCATGATGGTGGATAAAAAATCCACATTAATAAAGTAATATTTAACGTAATATTATCATATAATTGTAATTTGCCATTTATTTCAAAACAAGATAATGTTAATTTATCTTTAGAGTTTTGAACTATTCTGTAAAATTGAATTTTATAGGGATTTTCTTCTCCCGTTCTCTAGTTTATTTTTGTTGCATGTGCATCCTGGAAACAGTATTACAGATCTCTCCGAATCACACTCAAGTCCACGCGCAAAGCACTCCAATGCTTAGCCTTTGTGACGCAACATACCAGTTTGATTTGGGTGAGATATACAACTGACAAGGCCTCCACACTCACCACATATTCCAGAGCAATGATTCATTTGCCCTCTGTCATACGTCATCAGTTTATTATAACCACTTACATTACCTCATTTAAATCAAACTCACTTAACTGGCCCTGCTGAGATACATGTTCACCAGAGTACACAAATAAAAAGAAAACATCATTACTGGAATAGTTATTGAACCATTTAATGTTGCACACACATTTTATCACTGTGTAAGTACTCTTCAGGATGGGGGGGGGGGGGGGGGACTAAAAAGGGCATTTTGTGTCAACAACTGTGTTCTACTGCTATACTCCAAAAGCATAGAAAAGCTTATGGGCAAATCAAGTCACCTTTAAACAAACTCACATGCCCTTTTTTGTAAAAATGAAACTTGAGATAGATGAAAACATGAGGTCTACAAATCTTTTTTGTACATGAAAAATACTGAATATGGCTTACATTTCATAATTTCAGATACAAAATTTGTGGTAGCATTCAGCAGCATTCTCTGTGCAGCATTGTATTTGGTGTAACCTACTCAACACCTCCTCACCTCTGACATATGCTCTAACTAAAATTCTGGTTAAGAATCATTAAAAATGAACACATAACAGAGCTTGCAGCATTTTGACAACATGCCCAGGCCAACCAGAAACTATCCATCTTTAAAACAACCAAATCGTGTGGTATATTTCTGGTGACCTGGATATTTTGCAATAATCTAAGACAGTGGATTTCTGATGATATTAAAGGAATGTAAATGCAACTCTTGCTTGATTGCAAAATTATTTGCTAAAACAAAGCAAATTGCATTTACACACATCCAAAACCTGAATCTTTAGTTTAGAGATTCAGTATGAAGACAGCAATAAGTGAATATATCATTTGAAGGATAGTCAAAACGGGCATCGCTAAACTTACTACAAGAGAACAGAGGACAAAACTAAGCCCTGATATCACACCAAAACACCAAACAGCTGCTAACTGCAATCGTGTGAATTTATGTTGACAGGGACTCTCCACATAAATAGAAAAATATTCCATTTTCACGTTCTGGTTTGTTCTACTTCGTTAAATATTTTTTCTGATTTAATCTGAGTCAAAGTCTGCAGTGAAATGCGAATTTTAGTCCACCAGATCATCAGAAATGACGATTCTGGTACTAACAAACTGACCTGCTGGTGAGATGGATACTGGTTTGAACAATAACTAAAACGTTTAATTGCACTGGGTTTGTAATTGGTAATTAGTGGGGTGGGTCAAGTTTTGCTTCTGCCTGGCTCTTTGTCCTGAACAACGGTAAATTGAATATTGCTCTGAACGCAATTCAGGTGCTAACCAGCCTGCTTATAATTGAAAGAGCATGGTAATAATCATCCTTAACCTGTTTTGCTATTCCTCATTGAGAATTAAGAACACCTATTTGACACAGAGGAAGGTTCTTTTCCGCATTACCTGTTGGACTTTGTTTTTAGTTTGCTTGCTTTCTTGTTGTTTTAAGTTGTTTTAGATAAACACTTATGCTGGTACACTGTTGACATTCTTATTATCAGCAACTATTAACACTGCACTACATACCTACTGGAACAGTATACATGTGCTTTGTAGGTGATTAGTATATTTTACGTTTAAAAAAAAATCGCCACTTGAAAAGACACACGTCCCAACATACAGTGGTTGTTTTTACAGCCAGTGAGGTGTTAATGTGCTGTTCCTGAGGAATGTTTGCAAAACTTGCATTATGTCCTAATTTTAACTACCCTAACGAAACATATTTTAAGAGAAATTACTAGTACCGTGACTTAGTTACATCTTGTTTTATCAGGCATACAAATGTGTTGTTTTTTTGGAGAATACAAACGCACTAGGACTTGGTATCCTCCCTAGAGCTGAAGCAATAATAACAATGAGCTATTACGAAAGCTGTTACGTAATTTTTAAATGTATTGTCAAATTCGCCATTCAGTATCAAATCGACCTAACAGACAGAAATGTAAAGCATGTCATGAATGAATGATCACTGCAAAGTTTAGCGTTCTGGATTAAGCAATAATATCTTCAAATACGATCAGGAAAACAATTCAGGAAAATGACCCAAGAAATGTGAGCGAGAGAGCAGATTGCTTACCTACGGGAAAACGACACAAGAAAAAAAAAATATCAGGAAAAAAAGTCCTTTATGGACCACTACCTGTGAGGAACTGCAGCAAGAATAAGAATGTTAACAATTGTCGTTATACCCGTAAAACAGACGTTGTTAACCGTGCAGTAGATGGGAAAAGAACGATGTATTTAAACGTATTTAAATGAATACTAACTCAGCTCCACTGCGGAAATCTGATTCAGCTGTAACACAGTATAGTAACACCGGACTCAGAGCGAATATAACACACAAAGAATATTGTTTTAATTATATGTGATCTTTACATTCTCTTGTTTGGCAGGTTTTAGTCGTTACTCAATTTTTAAAGAGGCGAAGAGGTCGTGGCTGCTCGCATTACATCGCTCTTGTGAGAGGATTTACGAACTTCGATGCATCCAGTGCCGTATCCTCAGTCAAGGACGTTCAGGATGCATTGGTCAAAACAGTCTTATTTCGGAGAGTTAGCAACCTCACCTTCTGTGAAAGTAGTCCCCACCGCCCCTCCCCCAAAACATTGAATAAACCAAGCTGTTGCCCCACTTAAGTGTAGACGTTTACCAACCAAAACTGTAAATATTACATACATCTGTAAATATTTACCATTGTACACTATTTATAATATAGTATATATAATACAGTATATATATATATATATATATATATATATATATATATATATAATACTATATATATTATATATGTGTGTGTGTGTGTATATGTATACACACACACATACATACATATGCATGTGCATATACATATACCTTTCGTTTCTACCAACTACAGCCCTACTCTATTTCGTTATCTGTTTCAAAAGTACTGATGCAATAACGCTACTTAAATATTAGTGCAGTAAATGGACAAAGGAATTAACTTTTCATTTAGAATCAATTTTGTGGAGGTATCCACCAACTTCCTATGAGGGAAAATCGCTTAAGTGTGTGTGTGTGTGTGTGTGTGTGTGTGTGTATGTGTGTGTACGTGGTACATGCGCACCATTCATTATCTCGGGCCACTGTTGGCAAATACACTTAAAGTGCTTTACAGATAAAATTAATGTAGTTTTATTTTTACCAAGTGAACAATATTATCAGAGCTTAATCATTTGCCCTGGTGGCAACGCGACCTGCAAAGGGGGCCATTCAATACTTTTGGGTCTGCCTGTTCCTCATGCCCGTGTTTCTTTCTGGTCTGCCACGTCACTGATGTTAAACAAAGACTGCAACGTAGATACGTACGCCAACAAGCAATACTTGTAAAATTCGCATGTTTCTGCTGAGTACTCCGGATGAGTACAGTATATATGATGTTCCTACATATAACTGAAGCAGCACCTAATTGGTGTTCCTGTTTTGCGCAAAAGTTTTGAACTCATCCATCTGGTATTTAAATGCACGTTCGCCGCAATGGTTTAACATAATATTGAATTGAAATTGGTTTTTTTTTTTCAACACTACTCTGCGCTTTGGCCTAATCTTATGAAAAGTGAATTTAAGCAAGTGTAACGTTTTTCGATCCTTATACACAAAGTGGTCTCTGGGATTTGCGAAAATAATTGAGAAATGCTTGGCTAAACTCAATGCTCAACGCGTCTTGTGAAATTGAATATAGCCCACAGTCTTATTAATGACATGTCGTTAAAATCATTTGATGTGCTTTATTACTTAAGCTTTGTACTCAGGCTTATCTGAAGCCACAGAATTTAAAACCAATGTAAAAACAGTCCCTATATTTTCTTGTAAAATTCTGATTCTGAGTAAGTTCTTGTTATCCAGTGTGCAGTCACATTTCTGTTTTAAAACATTTGAGTCGACATGGAAGTCTGAATTTGTTTATCCTCAGGACTCGGTAACTGTAGTAAAACGATAACATAATTATTAATGAATACAACTAATAATGTTGATTCCAAACACCTACGAAAATTCAGTGTGTTGCATTTCCTAATTTTCGATGAGCAAATACCCACTGGACGGTATCTACCACGAGGAAATACAGTCGTCACTGAGCACGCATGTAGTGTACTCTGTATGGAATACGTGTTTAGAGGCCTGCAAAGGAATGGGATTGGTGGTGAATCGGGCCAGTCTGCTTCTTTACACACGTGTTAGTGAGTTATTTGCTATATTTAGAAACCCTGAGTGTCTTGTAACTCTCCTCAAAGAATTACATCACGCTGCATTCCGCCGTCTAAGCAACAACCCGTAAAGAATTCTGAAATATTTTTGGTTCCGATTAATGGTCAAAAGGACGGTACATCGTACCAGTTTTTGTAAAAGAGAGAGACCCAGTCGATCAACAGGCAGTTTTTTGACATTCGGCCAACTTTGAACATTTTCCAGTTCGGTTTAAATGTGTGGTATCACGAATACGGCTTGGAGTATCGAATCAGATAAGAGTGTGGTCTGAACAGCCTACATCTTTCAATAGCAAATTAATTTTTCTTTGACTGCTACAAGCTTACTATGTGCCCAGTTTGGTCAAGATTCAAGGTAGTCCTGAATGAACTTGAGAAAGCTAGGATGTGTAACCCTCATTAAACCCACAGAATGTTTTAAAAGGTAATCATATTTCCAGTTGAGTCTAATTAATATATTATATAAGAGGTCCCGGGGTCCCCTAGTTAAATGGCCTGTGGATTTAGCGTAATAACAAATAAATATAATGATGTTTATGCTCACTCTCAGTGGATATTACTACAGAACTTAAATAGCTGTTCCAGGTCAACATATCTTGAAGCTCACCCCTGCTCTCGTAAATGACTTACTCTTTTTAGATGCTTTTTAGTGTCGCGCACACTTTTTAATGTCGGCCAGTTCGCTCTGTTGTTATTCAGCCTGAATAGTAACAGGCCAGACTCCAGCATTGCACAGCGACTGTAGACGTTACGTTACCATTTTCCCTTGAAAAGTAGTAAAAATAATGATTTACAAAGTCTAAATATATACGCTGCGCTTGGTGTTAGATACTTCTATTCAACTAAATTGTTCTTTATCAACTGCTGCTGGGCCGTGCCATATAGGG
The DNA here is from genome assembly GCF_013368585.1 of Megalops cyprinoides. NCBI lineage: Eukaryota > Metazoa > Chordata > Actinopteri > Elopiformes > Megalopidae > Megalops > Megalops cyprinoides. Next base: position 7,363,400 of record NC_050584.1, read on the forward strand.
CAGGACAATCTCCCCTAACCTGCACTGGGAGAGGTTAAAGTAGGGAGTTTGAGCGTGGCACGAGCGCGCTTTGCGCTAGGGATTGTGGGTAATGCGAGGGTCTACAAAAAACAACAGGACGAGGTGAAAGGTTACTCGACCCCACCCCCAACCCCATTCACTAACACTTGAATTTCAGATTGCATAATACATTTTAGGCAACTAACACATGACTGCATATTGTGGCGCTGTGCTCGTGAATAAAACTATATATGAACTGATCCCTGCAAAATGTGTCATCACAAAATCACACGCAAAGTATGCAAGGATATGTTGGGGAAAGTATGCATTTGTGAGTGAAAATGTCCACTTTGCAACCGTTTCTGCTTAAACACCACAAAATCAGATGCGTTGCTGCGGTTAAGGGGTTAAACCCTACATCTGATCTGAAAATATTAACATTACAGACGGGCCTCCTCAACCACACAATAAATATAGTTTTTAAATTAGTACACGTCGAGGAATGCATGCGAGGAAGTAAAATCACTCGTTACTGAAAACTTCTTTTTCTTTAACTAAAGCTGGCGCGAAACCATAGAGGGGCTGAGTCCATTGCAAATGCACATTTGACCGTGGGAAGCAGATAGATTAAGTACGTATTTATTCAAACTTCGAATCAAGAATATGATGTCTAACAAGCTCTCTCAGCATTTTCCGCCACATACACAGAGCGAAATAAATATATTCGATATGTATTTGTATTGCCTGGCACGTGTGACCGAAACGAAACTAAAACAAACAAACACGATTTTACGCATATCCATTGTGGAATCACGTTTCTCTCCCTCAAACGCACGGGTCAATGGAAAATGATACCGTGTAAATATCTCGTTCTACTATCAGGAAAAAAACACTGAACGAAGTGAGACCAACTAAACGATGTTACTCTTTGTTCTGCCATTGTTTCCTAGGAACAGCGCGGACATAAGTAAGTCTTACCTTACACTCGCGCTAATTTGAAAATCCTCTCCATCAAACTTTGCGCGCACGATCCTCATGAAAAGCGAATGTAACTGCTATCTAAATGATAAATGTGTGCTCGGGAACATTTGTTTTTCCATTCCAAGTATTTCTCCTGTATGTTTGAGAATCCAAGCACGTTGTTGCAAGTATGCGGACCCCCGCTTAGTGGATCGGTCACGTTTGCACTCTCCAAGCCCATCCTAATTTCCCTGGAAGAAATCAGTGTGGTCAAGGTTTGCACTTTGATGGAACCCGCACGAAGCACCATCACAATAAAACTTGATTCTTTTCTATTTTTACACGGAACGCAATTGGAATGATAAAGTTTAAGCATACGCTTTGAACGTATAATTTGCTGGAGCAAAGTTGAGGGAAAGAGAGATAAACCTCAACGAAAGCGCATACACATTTTGTTCTATATGCGGCCTGTACACAGACACGTTACTTTACCAGATTGTAATACGAAATATCGCAGCTGTAAAATCCAGTTCGTATTTGGTTGCAGTTAAAATACATCTCTTAAAATGAAAAAAAAAAAAAAAAATCTAATTTCCAACTTTAAATTGTTGTAAATGATGTACAGTGTCCCGTTATCGAAC